>NW_016690229.1:2426463-2550522 GCF_001604755.1 Lepidothrix coronata
CAGAGCTCCTGTGCAGCAGTTGTCTCAAGAACTCATCTTTTCCCAAGTCTCTTATCAAATAGCTTTTAGTAGTGACAGATGTGTTTGGTGTAAGCCTGTTAGTTTCCCACGAGCAGGAGCTTTTGGAGAGACTTTCAAGAGCATATTTGAATTAAAGAAACTAAATTAATCATAAATAAATATCAAGACCTATGGTGGGCACGAATAAGTGACAAAAGGCATAAATAAGACAACCATAATATCAGACTGCTATTGAACAAATACAAAAAATGTAAAATTCTATTCTGAACTACATGTTTGTTATTTCAAAGGAATTTCAACCAAAGTAATCAGGGAATCATTCCATTTTACAGATTGCATGCATATTCTACTGTACTAAATGGAGCCTGAGACCCACAAACAATTTGTACTCATCTAATTATAAATGTACTAATCTATGTTGGCACAATTTTTCTTATGACTATGTTAGTACCTACTTAGCAGTAAAGACAAGTTTATATTAATACTTGCATGAGAGTTATGTGATGTAAATCACTATGTCTGATACCACAGCCTGAAAGTCTCAGCAATTTCACTGAATATAAAAGAAACTTGACTGAATAAACTGTAACAGGAGAGCAAAGCTTAATTATTACAGTATCTACACCAGCATGTAGTTTAGGGACGGGTACTTGTCTTCCCTATCACACTTGCTTGGAGTTGGTACAGAAAAATCCAGGAAGGAGGAAATAACAGCAGATTGAAAAAGACCAAAGTAGTTTCCAGAAAACGTTATTCTCCCCTTGCCTTTGTCTAAATGTTGGTATGAAGGAACATGCCCCAACATGCAAACCAGCCCCAGAGAGTATCGGAGAGGAACAAGCCTTTGTTTAGAGCAACACCAGGTTACCCTGCACTTCTTCATTCTGTCAGCTTCTGGTAACCATAGAAAACTGATACAGGACACACAGAGCCTGAATGGTGAATGAAAATGTCTGTTAATAAACAGGATCATGTGTAATGCTGGATGCTCACTCACCTCCTCACTAATGGCCGGGGAATCACAATCCTTTATGTAGTTTTGACAGAAAAAGAACACTGTAACTTCTTTCAAAAACAAACATTTTGTTTCCAATCCCTTGGACCTCTGCTAAAAAAAAAAAAAAAAATGGAAGAAAAATTCCCCTATGGGCAAAGAAACAGTCTATTAAAATAGGAAGTGTTCTGTGGTATAGACAACATTCAAACACAGTTGTTTGAGGTAAAAAACCACAACATAATCTTTATATTTGAGTTAGTTCCTGCCATTTCAGCTCCCTACTGAGCACGACCTCTGTTTGATGTTTCTCGTTCTTCATATAATTAAATTCTAAGAGCCAAGGGCTGACTGATTGATAATGGTGTTATTTATTTTCCCAGTTTTCAATCAGCAATGCAACCACAAAGCTTTGGGATTTTAGTTCTGCTCAGTAAGAAGCATAAGGCTGGCTTGGTTTCGTAACATTACAAAGAAACATGAAATGATGTCATTATTTTTGTACCTTTTATAAGCTTGGAACAGAAAGTTTATCTACACTGCAAAGAACAGGCTGCTGTCAATGATCAATACTGTTTACAATTGCTTTCTAAACGCACAGTCATAAAAAATTGAGTCATATTCAAAAGAAAAGGACATTCTTAACAGCTAAGCACCATGGTAAATGTAAATAAATATACTTATGTGCCCTGCTTGTGCTGATTCCCAGGCTAGATGAGTGTCCCAGGGAGCGTGGGCTAGAAGGGAACAAATTTCATCACTTCCTCACTTCCTTGCTCACGGTCTCTATATCATGCAGCACAAGGACTTACGTAAATTACTTCTTAATTAAGCAAGAGTACACATGTATTTAGGGAAGATATATTTCCTCAAGTCAGAGCACTTAAAAAACAACAAAAAAATTCAGTTTCCAAAAATAAGGATTTGATCATGAATGTCATTATTGCAAAATCTTAGAGGGAATTCTTCTGGTTTTGTAAACAGCCACAGAACAGCCTGAATTCTGAAAATTAAAAATTAATCTTTGATCAGTGATTTCAGTGGACATCACACGAAACAGCTTTGCCTACACCCATTAAATAGAGGGCAGTTGCTTTCACACCCAGTGCACTCACAAACAGGCCAGAGTACACAAGATTTTGTTCACCTGGAAACACCACTGGGTACCACAGCACCACCCAACCCTGCGCAGACCGAGCCACTGATGCTTCTGAAAGTTAGATTTATATTTTATTGCATTTTGAGACGTATAAATAACCTCAAACTCCTTATGTTTTCTAGGAAATCCAAATGGTTTCACCTTCCTCTCATCTACAAGTTTAAGAAACTAGGGCCCCAATATCTAAAATTGCTACCTAGCTGTTATGAGGCTCTTAATTTTGAGTTTTGCATCAGAATAGTTGAGTTTTAATTTAACAGCAAGTACTGATAATCTGAGAAATTTTACATCCTTTCATTGCTTCTGATTCCCCACTATGAATTCTCATCCTAATATTTTAGCATTGCTGATTTCTGGGCCTTGTGAAAGGGTGAAATAAAGAGCTAATTTTGTGGCAGGCCTGCTGCTTGTATCTGTTACTGTTCACTCTCCATCAGAAAAGGTTTTTGTATTAAGTTGTAAAGAAGTCACTGGACAAACATAAAAAAATGAATCAATCACTATAAGAAAAAGTTTCACTTTCAAGTTAAATATTATGAATTATGTATATTCATTCATTCATGCTGCTTATTGATATTTGTTGTGAAGTAACAACAGCTTGTGTATTCATCAAAGGATTTAACACTAAATGGCAATTTTATGTTTAAATCACAATTACTCCTCTGTTTCAGAATGGGGCTATTTCCTATTCATCTGCCAACAGGAGAAAACATGGCTGGATTAAGAAAAAAAGAGAACTTTCTCCATTTATATCTCATGAACGAACTTTCCTGATTTAAAGCACAGGATGAAGTTCACTTCCAAGTATATATTTACCAACAGAGTCACTGCCTGATGCTTTGTGACAGGAGCTGCATCCTCAGGGTGCAATTACAGCAATTATCTGGATGGATCTTCTCATCAGTGACCTTTGACTCATCTCCTACAAACTGTCAGTCTTCATCACCAAATGGGGAAAGCAGAGTATTGTTCCGACTCAATCAGCTGCTCCTGAGAAGGAGAAAACCCCACATTAGGGCAGCCTGGCTGCCCACAGTGACCTCCTGCAGCCAGCCTGCATCTGCCAGGCGAGGGGAGCCCGGCAGGAACAGCAGGTCCCTCCTGGGCTGTTCTCCTGGCAGGATGGAGCCGGCAGCACCTCCACACGCTCCTGCATTCCTTAGGCACTGCAAGGGAAGCAGAAATAAATCTTTCTGGATTCAAAGTGCTGAGTATTCTCATCATCTTTGTCGGTTTTGTGTCAGTTTTTGGAAGTTTGCCCCAAAACCCTCTGTCTCACTTCGCATTCAACTGGAATGAACTCGCTGAACCAACTGAACTGACTATAAAATTATACCTATGCAAAGATGGAGCAGTCTTACCTTAACACTCTTATGACATTTATTATCACACAATTTTTACTGAAGTAAAACTCCTGTATAAGTTTTGTCAGAGGGCATGGCCAGGAGGGTACAGCCCATGTGAAATTAAAGTATTTAAATTCACAATCAGTAATGCTAAATAATGAAGGGATAAATGACTCAGTTCAAACAGTAAGACATTTAAAATGGAATTGGAAAATACCAACTATAAACAGTTTTATAAATTTCACTTTGCAGTGAAACAACTGATGACTGACTATAACAGAAAAACGAAATATCACTTTTGCCTTAAAGGGAGAAGAGCTTAATTCTCTCAGCACACAGTTCTTCCAGAAAAAGGATGGCAGTTCCAAGGCTTAATTTTAATGACCATTAGCTGCTACCTACCATTTAATTAGTTGATAATAAAAGCAAGGCTCTTTCTTATCAAAGCAATCAGCAGTGTCACTCCTTTGCATTCCTCCCATTAGCTGCAAATGTTGTTCTATGGACAGGGCAGGGATAAAACCAACAACAGACAATCTGGGAAAAAACCTCCAAAGCGAAAAATAAACAATAAAATAAACAAAATCATTTACAGAGGTAACTCAATTACCAAAGGAGAAAGAAATTGACACTTCATTGTCAAGTGTCAATTCCAAGTGAAAACAGATTGAACCAAAACTGTCCAAAAATGCTTTACCATTTTGAAACACTCACACCCCCCAGTGCCAGACAGAGCCCAGCTGTTTCTGTGACTAACTTCAAACAATAGCTGGGCTGTTTAAAAGCTCAGCAACAGGGAATGATGTTTGCCTGAAGACATACTGTATTAATGTAAATTGCTTTCAAATGCACGCTCAGTTTCTGAAACAAAACAAAAAGTAGATATAAAACTGTGAGAGTGGAAGTTACTGTTAGAGCCATATATAACCCTGTCAGCCATAATTCAGTCATACATTAGGGACCACATGGAGGGAGCTTGCATTCAGGGGGAAGGACAGCAAAAGGGGCCTCTATTTCTGTAAAAAGGAAAGCGTTATTCATTTTACTCTTCCTACTTCAGAAAGGTCTTAAGACTATGGAACCTGTGTCTCCTCTATGAACCTTCCAATTGCCATCAGACAAAATCCTCTGTATTTCCTCCTTATGAGATGCTCTACACTTATGCCCATGGCTGTTAGTCATGCTGCCAGAGTGCCTTCATATCATCTTAAGCACTGACCTTTAAGAAATTATAAATGTTTTTTCAGCTTTAATATTCTGATTCTAGTGTCTCTGGAAGTGATTAAAAGCACTGGCTTTATGTCTTCAGGTCCTTGCCTATTTGCTCACCACCTTCTGCTAATGTAACTTAATCATTACACCCTGCAACACCCCAGGTTTCTATTTCTACTTCAGTGAAATTAAACTAGTAATAAGCAGCAGCATACTGTATCATCAGTGGGCTTCATTGCTCCTGAAGGCAAAAGGATTAAATCACAGATTAATTTTGTTCTGTGTATCATCTTTCTCATCTGTACAATGGGGACAACACAGCTATAGTTGAGAGAAAGTGAGGCTTCCTCACAACAACAATTACATTCCCATCTGTTAATTTTTTGTCAGTTATCTTTGCAGTATAGTTGTGAGATTGTTAAATAACCAAATCTGTGTAGCTAACAAAAAAGTGATCATGGCAAAGATCTTCAGTAGACGGTGCCGACAGACAGCAGACATGTTTGCCTAATCCAGACTTGGTAATCAGCAAAAAGATTTGAAAGACAGGAAAAAGATTAGTTTGGATACAAAGGAGAGGATGGCAGGAACGTTACGATGACAGTTCAAGAACATTTCTTGGAACATTCACAAAAATGGAAATCAGCTGGAAATTCACCATTTCCTCATCTACTCTACCAGAATAATGCTTAGACGATGAGTAAAGACCATCCCATGGTAAAATCTTACATCACAGCATGAAAGGACCCAGTGTTGTGGTGATGCTGACTGTGCACCGTTCCCACACTGTTGTGTCAACACTTCACTTGGAGAACACATAAAAGAATTCTACTGGGTTTGACAAGTGCACCCTTTATCAAAGGGCCAGATCACTCCTCGTGGCCTGTGTGCACACTTCACCTCACCTTAAAGGACTTCTAAAATTTGTCTAACAAATCTGTTGCTTGTTAAAAGCCGTAAAACCTCTTTAGGTAAGGATTTCTTAGATAAGCAGCTGAAATTATCAATAAGCAATAACTTTACTGACACGTTAAAATCTTTTATCAGTACCAGAAAATATATTAGCATGCCCCTAATGTATATTAAATTGCATGTTAACTGCACCTGCCTTGCACTGGTGGCACACACCTGCCAACTCAGCCAAGTAAAGCAGAGCTGAGGGCAAACACAGCAAAGGCACGTGCAGGGATGAAGGGGTATCACGGACTGGCTGTCCAGCTGAGCCTGTGCCAGCCCCAGTGGGGACAAATTCCCATTCCAGGAGCAACAAGGCAGCCCCATCCCACCCCAGCTGGGATTCACAGAATGTGTTGACTTGGAAGGGACCCACAAGGATCATCGAGTCCAACCCTTAGCCCTGCACAGGCCCATCCCCAAGAGTCACACCATGGGCCTGAGAGTGTCACCCAAACCCTCCTGGAGCTCTGTCAGCCTTGGTGCTGTGCCCGCTGCCCTGGGGAGCCTGGTCAGTGCCCGACCACCCTCTGGGGGAAGAACCTTTTCCCGATATCCAACCTAAACCTCCCCTGACACAAGTCCAGGCCATTCCCTGGGTCCTGTCCCTGGTCCCCACAAAGCAGAGCTCAGTCTTGCCCTTCCTCTGCCCCTCTCGAGGAAGTTGTAACTGCAATGAAGTCTCCCCTCAGTCTCCTCCAGTTGAACACACCAAGTGCCCTCAGCTGCTCCTCACACGGCTTCAAATCAAGGCCCTTCCCCATCTCCATTTCTCTCCTTTGGATGCTCTCTAATAGCTCCATCAGAAGCCAGGTGTGTACATCCCATCCTCTTTCCCGGCAGGGGCGACTACACTTTGTGGTGACACAAGGACTTGTTAGCAACAAAGAGCTCTTTTTATATCGCCTCGACACGCACGGAGTGCCGCAGGACCGGGACGGAGTGACCCAGGCAGCGATTCCCGGCCCGGCCGTGCCCCCTGCGGGCACCGCCGGGAACGGCCGCTCCCCAAATCCTCCCGCAGGAACATCACGGCCTCGGCTCCTCTTCCCCACCTCCTCGCGGGACAATTTCACCTCGCAGGGGAAACCTGGAATGCAAGCTTCCCCTTCTTTCCCAAATAACTCAATTATCTGAGAACGCTGGTAGAGAATACTGGAGAATACTTCAGTCTTATCTGTTTCATGACATGAATAATTCCTGTATATTTAGCAACTCCTCCAAAATTACTAAATTAAAATAGTTAAAAACCTGGACTCTGTTCAGAATATGTATTGCTTTAAAAGATATTGATACATGCATACTTGTGTAAATATATGAATAATATAATTAAATCTTTGTAAAACATCAATCTGAATAATGACAAAAATATTTGTATTTGCATAGTTATGCAAATACTTAATCATGAAGAACAATCACCATTTGCTGTTATAAAGCACGGGACCACGAGGAATGACTCCTGAAGAGGTCAAACCACTCTTTCTTGATCCCCAAAAGGACGCATTTCCAGCTTCTAACTACTGAAAAAATAATTTTGCGAGTTCAGATATAAATATATCTTTTATTACTACATTCATATTCCACTTCATGTAGTCTGATTCTCATATGTCGGTACAGAATGTGCCAGCTTTGTTATTAACAACTATTAAATGAATAATATATATTCATAAAATTCATCAAGTAATTTAAACAACTCTGCTGCTTAGATTTTATAACATCAATGGAAACAGCACAACAAGAATAAAGTGAACAATATTATTTAATCAATTATCATGGACGAAAGTACTCTTAAGTCCTGTTAAGAACAGATGAGCTTACTAAAACTTTACCACTGTGAAAACAGAAACAAACCAATAAATATGTACCGTTATAACTCAAATAACTGTAATGGAAAAGCAAAGCCAGTGACAAATTTTGATGAATTCAAGCACTCTGACTTCTCAGTGTTTGCCAAAACACTACAAAACTGAACGAGGTTTCTGTCACCTAAATGGTAATTCCTGTCCATGTATTTTTCACAGAAATGCTTTTTCACAAAACTGTGTTTTAGGATCATGAATTCTATTAGAAACTAAAGTGTCTGCAGAAAGGAGGTTTAGTAAATGTTCCTTGCATTAAAAAATCACTACCTTTCATGTGCTCACCCCAGCAAAGCATAAACCATCTGAAGTTCATGCAGCTCTCAGTGCTATAGAGCTACTGAGGCAGAACTTTGCCTCAGATCAATCTGCAATTCTGTGAGTAAGGCTGGAGAAAAATGAAATGCAAGCTGAAACAAACCTATCCATTTTTTAATAAATTACTCTGAAAATAGCTTTTTTTTTTCCTCATTCTGTTATCACATTTATGTAATAAACCAGGCAAAGGTTCCCTATAATTTTCACACTTTGGCAGTGGTATTTAGGCTACACAGCAGAAATTGCAGCAAGAAGAAATATGAGCACAGAGAGGCTTCAACAGCTTTCAACCAGCACCTTTTCCAACTTTCTAACTGGAGGTAGTTCCACACTTTGAAATGGTCAGTTACAACCACTGAGAACAAGCAAGATCAGTCTGTTTGTGAGTTATTTGTCCATCATGTTGAGAATCCATTTCACAAATTGCTTCTGTTTTGTCTTCTCTCAGAGCTGCTGTTTCTATCCCATCTAAAACAGGAGCAATCTCACTGGCACAATGTTCATTTTTCATCTTGGAATGATTTCAGGGTAACTTTGAGAAAAAAAGAATTAAATATTGTGATGATTAACCAGAAAGACAAGTAAATCTTTCAATAAATTTAACAAATATGCAGTTTAATTTAGTGGAGAAAACACTGCCAATATGTACCAACATCTTTTACACTTTATTTGGGGAATGAATCTATCTTAGGTCAAATATTACATTACAAGCCACATTACTGAGTATGGTATTCTCATCAGAGGAAAACTAAGCATTATTTAACTGGAAATTTAATTATCATA
The DNA here is from genome assembly GCF_001604755.1 of Lepidothrix coronata. Lineage (NCBI taxonomy): Eukaryota > Metazoa > Chordata > Aves > Passeriformes > Pipridae > Lepidothrix > Lepidothrix coronata. The sequence goes on from NW_016690229.1 coordinate 2,435,110, forward strand.
TGCATCCTTTTTCTTTTTTATTAGCAAGAGCAAATCATTGACAACACCACTCTCACAAGTTGTCTTTTGTAAAGCCACATATAGGATCCCACAGGCCCCTTCAAGTTGTGCAGGAAGTGGACACTGATATATAAAAACTTGCAAACATCAACTTTGGGGGAAAACCTTCTGAAACAGCACAGAAATTTCTAATATTTGTGTGAGTCAATTTATGAACTGAGTATTTGCATGAAAAACATCTAAAAATACATTATCATAGCTCTAGAAAAATCAAGCTTTCAGATGAAGATATTTGCAAGATATCAAAAAGAAGCTGTTTCCATGTAGGAAAACATTAATAACAGCAAAATCTAATTACTGCAAAAACATAAACACTGCAGCTGTAACACTTCTCTCTAACCATACCATTACAGCCTCACCAGTGAAAACAGAAGTGTCAATGCTAATGTAAACTCAGCTGCTGATATATATTCATTAGATTCAGAAAAGCTCCAACATTTCTTCTTCTCACACTATGTCAGATTTTCTCTCAGGGTCACTGGCCACGAATCAGTGCAGATACAACCTGATACATCAAAAGGTAAGGTTTTGGACACCTAGGCCAAAGATGTATCTGCATTCTTGTCTCTTACTCCATAAAAATCACCTGAGGAATCCTATCAAGGAGACTATTATGGCTTTCAAACACCATCTGGGAAGCACAGGGGCAAACGATGGAATATTCTGCTCAGGCAAAGCTACTTTTTGGCCATGGTGGCCCTGAAGGTGACCTTGGAAACGCACAACCAGCTCTCACCCTGCAACAGTGCAGAGACTGAAGTGACAGAATAAACACTCAGTGCTCCAGAGCTACCCACAGAGAGCAACCCTGAGTAATTATGGGTGATTTTCTGACTCTACAGATGTGCTGGACCAAGAGCTTCATAAATGGGCCAGCTCATCTTTGCAGTGTGAGAGAGGCCATTTAAATCAGTAACATTTTATTATTATTTGATCACTACCTGGTCCAAGTATGACAAAAAGGTGGTGAACAATTTCTTTATTAAGATGTACTAGACCTTTTGTGGTTAACGGGCAATCTGAGCCCTGAAAGCGAAAAGTTTTTAATCTGCTCTGTATTAAAGCAATGTCTTATAAATCATGAGCTCTCAAGAAATCTCACTAGGCCTCAGCTCCAGGATGGGTCTCATTCTCCTTTATAAAGGCAAAGGGAAATTGCAAAAGGGAAAAGAAAACCATATATGTAAGCACTGCTAAGTAGGGAGTTTAGGAACTCGTTTGGAGCAGGGGAACAGCCCAGAATGGGCACCTGAGCAATGACCCAACACAGATGACAAGAATTTCTGACACACAAAAAACCTTATTCTGAAGTATTCTTCCACTGTTAGCTTTACTATGAAACAGTAATTAAACAGCAGGGAAGACTCACTGCCTTAACCTTTTTGTCTTGAATCTAATTTACATGATTAAATTCTAACTTACTTGCTGATTACCTTCTGACTTAACACGCTTGGGGTTCTCCCGGATTTTATTTTTCTCCTTGCTTCTTTTTCTGGGTGCAGCAGTTTCTGTCCTCCCCAATCCACAATTTTCAGCATGCTTACGCATATTTTTCTGTCAGCATAATGAAGAATAAATATATGAATCAGATATTAATCTATGTAAGCAACTTAACACACACAAAACAAATACGGCTCTGACAGATAAATTCTGGAATGCTAAGTGGAAGACTGACTTAGTTAACAACATTCATAAAACTCCTGAAGATTTTCCAGAATATGTATTAAAATTCTGCTTTAAAGGAATGTTGCCATTCGGTGGGTATAAAATAAAATTTATCATTTTCTGGTTCCTGGATAAGCAATAAAGTTTTACATATAAAATCTGTATGTGGAAAAAAGGTTACACTTACTTTAAAGTGTGCACAGTTAACTCAAAATGAGAAATATGTTCTCATTGCATATGGTTTTGAAGTGAGCAGGGACACCTTCCACTAGACCAGGTTGCTCCAAGCCCTGTCCAACCTGGCCTTGGACACATCCAGGGATGAGGCAGCCACAGCTTCTCTGGGCAGCCTGTACCAGGGCCTCCTCACCCTCACAATAGATTTTATTTTCTAATATCCAATCTAAACCTACTGTCAGTTTAAGGCCATTCCCCCTTGTCCTGTCACTACATGCTCTTGTAAATAGTCCCTTGTGCCAATACAATCTGCAATACTTTCTGAAGGTAACTCCACTGAGCTCCCTTAAAGGAAGTATCTTACCCTGCCCTTATCTATCTTTGCCCTTACCACATTTAGGGCACTCATAAACTGTGGGCTTAACACTACAGTCCTGGTGCTTCCGAAAGGGAAGAGTGAGGAGCTGCTTCCATCAACAGCTTGTGCTGCAGCACGAGCAAGTGAAGGGCTTCTCACCAGCATGGGTTTGTTTATGTGCAATTCAGCACAAAAATATCTGTAACATTACTACCCAGCTCTGTGACACATGTACAAACAACTCTCACAGGCACCAGAAAAGTGTTAGGGTGTTGCACAGACTCCTTATTTATCCTCCACTGTGAGCAGATGCTGAAGAACACACTGGGATACTGCTCCCCCGTGGAGAAGGTCAGAGGTTTTCCTCCTAACTTTATTAAGGATTGCTGAGAAAATAACCAGACCAGAGTAATGATACATTCCAACAAATCAAGGCCAAAGCTATCCTAAATATCTTAAATGTACTCTTTAAAATACAACTTTCAGTTCAGACTGAATTCATTCTGTGTCACTGCTGAAAATCACATTTCAGGCTCAAACGCTGTATTTTGTTCTTATCAGGACATCACCAAAAGTGATTGCTCTTACTTGATACTAGATACTTCTAAGCAGTACAAAAGATTTATCAAGAATACTTTTCTTGATAAAAAGATTTTATTTTCACTGTTTGTTTGTGAACAATTTATCCTGGAAATAAATATAACTACACTATTTCAGTCAGACCGCAGGCACAAAAGCTTTTATTCTCTTCAGGTAAATATAACCCCAAAGCCAACCACACCTTGCCAAACCGCCAAGCGAGTAAGCAGTATTTTCTCAGGGAATTTAAATACCTGATTACACGTGTAGCTGCACTGAGCACATTTGAATCCTTTTCCTCCTCTGTGAGTCTTCCTGTGCTGAAGGAAAGCGTAGCGTTCGTGAAAAACTGCCTCACAGGCACTGCACTTAATGGCCTCCTCCATGTAGGAGTGAAGATTTCGCAAGTGGACACCTGAACAGTTATCCAAAACAATTCATTTTAACAGCAAGCTTTTGGTTTCCACAATTTTGACTAAAAGATGGACTGTTTACACCCCTGAGTAATGCAAACACAAAAGAACCTTCAGTGCTCTCTCCAGTACACGTAAAATAGCCAAATCAGTTTAAGACAACTAAAGTTGCAGCAAGGTGGTGTAACTTTCCACAGAAATCAATCATGTTGATTTCAATGAAAATTGCTTAACAAACCACTTTCAAAAATTCCAGTAACCCCCTGCATTAGTCTGTACACAACAATTCATTGAAAAATGTTACCCAAAGTAGTATTTACAATATAAAAGTGAACACTGCAAAAATACATGAAGAAATGGTATGTACGTAAATAATAATTCCACTTCTACCTTCAAATATTTACCATATTTCAGTTGGATCTTTATTTGAAAACATAAATAGATTCTAAAGGCATTTTGTATGTTTAAGTATTTCTTTAATATAGCTTTTTCATATATTTCTGGAAACTTAAAATTTTATATAGGTTTTGTAGTTACTGGTCAGCTCTATTGCCTCAAACATTTCTTACTGAAAGACAGAAGGTCACAGTGCCACAGGCATTGAGCTAAAGAAAAAGCTAAATCTTTGCTACTTTACATTTTAAACAAATTAAAACATCAACCACAAGATGTCACCACATCTCCTTGCAGGAGGAACTTACCTGTAAAACATAAATACATTTTCCACAGAAGTATTTTGTGATCGTATGAAGTCAAATATAACATATTTGGTGAAATTTTACCTTTACTTATCTCTAAGTTTCATGTTCAGTTTTTTCCTTCAAACTCACCCAAATCACTTTTTCGGGAAATAAGGGTACTGCAGTGTGGACACTGGTGTTTTGGGACATTTTCTCCGTGCTTCTGTAACATATGGATTTTCATGGTACCGCTTTGAGTGAATCTGGCCCGGCAAACACAACATTCATAGCGTTTTTCCCCTATTAAAAAGACATTAAAATAACATGTGCTTAGAAGGTCTAGTCATTTGATACAAGTGCAAATTCCCACAGACCTCAACATGTTCTAACAGCAACAGTCTCCACACCGACCAAAAGTCACTATTAGCTGACAATGCACAAATGGCTAAATAAGTTTCCATAAGTTTAGATAACTGATTACAACACAAAATTTGGGCTTCCAGAATCTACAAAAATTGTCTCAAGATATGAACCAATGAGGGTTAAGTGGGGATATTTGGAAGATTTGATTCAAACCACACTGTCACACTCTGAAACAAACTAAAGCATCAACTATAACACACATTATATATCATAACTGAGTTAAGTTAAACCCTGAAATACAGGATAGGTACCAACTGCCTTCTCAGAAGACTTGCACATTACAGAGTTGTGACTGGAACACACTGCTTTCAATGTTTAAGCAATTTAATCCTTTTGACCAAAGTAGTTGCTACCAGTCCGGGGCCACAGAAATGTCCATGTTTTGAACAGACATTTAAAAGTCTCCCATCAGGCACACTCCATATAAAATCAAATAATCAAGAAATAAAAGTGACAACCTGATCCACAGAAAATAACAGCACATAAAGGAAATATTTTCCTAATATAAAAGAAGTTCAGGAAGAGCAGCAAGACTAACTAATAGCACTGTACAGCTAGATCTCCAATAGCCAAATCCAGAACATTTGAAGAGAACATGTTTTTCACACGTTTTTACTCAAAATCACAAATTAAAAAAGGACTAATTTAGAGTCTGAAATTATATCATTCTAACCCTATGAATGCTAAGGGCCTAAGGCCATAGACTTGATCATTCCAGAGTCCTACCTGTATGAGTTAACATGTGCCTTTTCAGTTTATAGGCATCTTTGCTGGCATAACTGCAAAGGTCACAGGGATAGGGACGCTCTCCTGTGTGGGAACGAATGTGTCGTCTCATTTTGCTGGCCTAACATAAAAATCAGAGATTTGCTAAAGCAACACCTACATCAGGGACATAATCAATTAAAATATAAGCAATTTTACATAATACACCCATTGCAATTTAAAATATTGCATTAATCCCAAAATTAGCACTCTCACATCCATATTCCTCCCCTCCCTGTTTTTCCTGCACAATCAGCCTGGTTTTGGGCAACACTTTACTCTTTCCCAGATGGTCTTATTTCCATGTTTAGTGTCCACATTAGAAGAAATTTTATAGTAAGAACATAAAAGCTAGCATTTTATAAAGAGGATACCTACTACTCTCACACCACTTGGACGTACCAAACATAAAATTCTTTGAAAATACTCAGGAAAATAAATGAAAGACCAAACTCATTAACCAAAGTCTATTCACCTTCAAGTCCCAATGCTGCAAAGTTTATTTCATTCTACTTCGTTCTACTGTTCTGATCTGTTCTACATAAATATTGTAGGTATGCAAATGGGAGTTACCAAATGTTCAATTCCTCCATTTATAAACATATTTAAGGAATTCACTGACAGATCCATTCAAATCTACAACACTATTCAAATAAAATTAAACATGACTGCCAACCTTTGCTATACAAAAATCAAACAATTTGCATGGCAGTACTACAGAGCTCCTTCTGCTTTCCTCATTCAGGTAAAGCTCACAGGAATGAGAATTCTGGAAGAGCAATGAGTGCTGAATAGTTCCTTATTGAAACAAGAGAAAGAATAGAATAATTTAAAATAAACTGTCAGGGTTTTTAAAGATGCAAGCTATCCAAAATCTATTTAATAAGGTAAGGTGCATGGAATAAAGTTAAGGCTTGCTTACACCTCCAGATCTGGACACAGCACATAAAAAATTCAGACAGTGAATATCCACTAAACTGTGACAGTGATTCAATCAGAGGTGACTGTGATTCAATCACAGCTGCATTTCTGAAAGCCTGTTTTTAACAAGTGAACCCTTAAGCAGACTCTCCGTTTTTTATTTCTTGATTAAGAAAATTTCATTTCTGAAAAGAAAACCAAACCTCATCAAGTATATAAACACAACATATGACCTTTATTTTAGACATCAGCTAGTATTGCCCCACACGAAGTGTAAAGGAAGAGGATCAAATTCACACAAACACATTGTCTGGCAGCAGTTTCAGCATAAGAAAAATGTCCTCAAACTAGTTTTAAAAAGCTAAATGATTGTACTTACTTCTACACTGGAGTATTCACATATTGTGCACTTGAAAGGTTTTTCTAAGGTGTGTTTGTACCGCCTGTGTCGTGACAGCTCACCCCTGGTCACAAATGCTGTATCACAGTCACTGCACTTATAGGGTTTGGTCCCTGCAAGAACACACCATTAGAATTTTATTTAACACCAATATTCACAATTTTTTAATAGAACCTTTCCTGATCTTCTGATTTTTTATACACAATAAATCACAGAATGGTTTGCAGTGGAAGGGACCTTAAAGACCATCTTGTACCAAATGCCCTCCACTAGATCAGGTTGCCCAATGTCCCACCCAACCTGACTTTGAACATTTCCAGGGATGGGGCATCCACAGGTTCTCTGAACAACGTGCTCCAGTGCCTCACCCTTCTCACAGTAAAGAATTTCTTCAATATATATGTACAATATAAGTTTATAATAAACACAATTTATCACTCTGCTTCATATGTTTATACAGCAAAACGAAAACATCACAGAACATTCTACTATGCATATAGGAATCAGGCACAACTGAAGTCATACTCACTTGCCAAAAATTTTTAGAATGGTATTTAATAAAATAAACAAACACATACACAGAGAGTTACTAACAACAGACAATGTCTTTTCAGCATGGAACACCAAACAAAATCAGAGAAACTTCTGAGTACAAAATGATCACAGCTCTAAGGCAAAGTCATTTGCCTGTTAATTCAGTTTTGCAGACAGTGTGTAAAATGAAGTATTTTCAAGCATTAGACACCTGTATGTGTGTTCACATGGTTGTGCAGGAGAGTTGCTGTACGAAAAGCCTTCGGGCAGAGGTGACACAAGTAACGTTTCTCATCAGAATGGGTTTTCAAGTGACGCTTCAGATTTGACAATCTGGCTGAGGTGAATGAACAGAAACAGCAGCTGAAACCTTCTTTTTCTCCTGTTGGAACAAAGACATATTTAGACTGTACAAGCCACAAAATAAGGACTTTACATTTTCAAAAAATACCAATTTCAACAGAGTCCCTCTACTTTAGGTAAAAATACTTCATACTTCTACATCAAAGGACTTTGTTAAGACTCGAGTGATTTGCCCCAAAAATAGTGCTATACGTTAGTGATACAGTTTAGAATCTAATCTCAGGAAACCTAACTCCTAACCTAGCTCTCACCTCCAAGACAGGATGAGACTTCTTCTCTCAATATCATCATTAAGACATGGTTCATCAAGGCACTTACAACCTGTGCAACACACTTCTTGAGGACAACTGTGTAATTAGTACTAAGGAAGCTTATTCAAAGATTTGGAAATGGCAGCTTAAGCTATTCTCAGCTTTCTGGTAGTCCTGAATCTGTAAAGTGTATATAAAAAAATCATGATGTAAAAGCCTCTTTAGAATTACTAGTTGAATTTGAGGGAAAAAAAAAAGAATCAATTGCTTGAAGAAGTCACAGAATAAAGTTCATGGCACAACAGAAATTAATTTCTTTTGAGAGTAACGAGATTAAATGCGCAACACTTTCAGTTATGAAGAAGATTTGAAACTGTGAAATGGCAAATACGTCATATTTGAGGAGTCTTTCCAGAACAGTTGTCTCAGCTCCCAAGTGCACTCTCTGTAATGTTTTTCATGCTGAGACCAAAATGCATTTTATACAATGCTTTATACCACACAGAGATGTGCAGATGACACTTCAGTAACAGCAAACAAAACCACTTTATTGTCATTTATTCATTGTGGATTCATGCCCACACAAAAGAACATTGTTAGCTTTGTTAAAGCTGCTCAAATGTGCTTCCTATAAGGGCTGTAACTAAAACATGGGACATTAACAATTTGTACAATTTCCATAAACAACCTCAGCCAAGACACCTTAACATCCAGATGCTACAACACACACGTTTACAGACTCAACATCACTGATGTCATCCAACTTTTCCAGCACACACACACAGTTTCTAGGGAAACAGATGCTTATCTTTTCCCTTCCAAGTCAGTCCTTAACTTCTGCAACGTACTTTCACATTTCTAAAACTTTAAATCAGCCATTTTCTGTCACTTTTATTTAGGTTCTGGGAAAGGCTTTGCTGACAGGTATTGTTTGATACTTGCCGACCACCCTCTGCCAGCAACGTGGAACAATTCTAAGCTCATCCATAAACCCTCAAAAAAGCTCATTTTCAAGCTGAATGAATGAATTAAGAGACTAAATAAATTACTAGGTTTATTCAAAGGCATTTATACAATATTAACTTTGAAATCTCCCTGGAGGTTTCACATACCACGTACTGTTCAAAAGACCATTAATTTCTAAATGCCATCCAAAATGTCTCTCCTGACATCAGCCTGAACAAGATCTTCTAACGCTTAAGGCTGAAAGGTTTTTTTTCTTCTTCCAAATTTCCACAGAACGTTAAGACTTAACCTAACCTAAACTCAACAATTACCACTGTATTTAATATAAAATTTCAGCCTCACTTCAAAATCTCACCCAACATACATTATCTAAAAATGAACTACAAACATTGTTAACGTTTTACCTTTTTTCTGACGTGGTGCACAAGCCTGAAATTTTAGATTCTTGGAATTTTTTACAACTGTTTGTTCTGATGCAGTTGCATATTCCCGCTCTTTACTTTCATTACACAACTCTGACAAATTTTCACTGGCTTTGCAGCTTTGGCTCTTTTTTTCCCCAACTGTGGAAAAAAGTTTCTTTCCTTCCCCCTCTTCAGATGGGCTCAGCTGCTGGATGTTATTTTCAAACGCAATGGCATCATTATCTCTGTCAATCTAATTTAAAAAAGAAAATGTTTTACAACTTTCTCAATCAACGGCAGTCACTAGTGGCAAATCAACTGAGCAGTCAACAAAAGACAAGCTACTAATTCATCTTGATTTTCAGGCTTAAATGTGATGGACAAAACTGCAACAAAAAATTTGCATTTAGCATACAAGAGCTTAACTGGGAAGTGAAAAATTACTAAAATTGAGCCCTACCTCTTCAAAATTTTATGTAAAATTTCAGAGTGTCATGTAAAGATTACACTACTGAGAACACAAACCCCTGTATCTTAATTTTTCAAAAAGATTTTAAATTTCACTTTAGTACATTTACCTTTTAAAAGAAAACAAGAAGTATGCTCTCAGTTTTTTATTAAATATAGGACTTCTGCAGCCTAATTGTAATGCTTTCTTTGTCATAAGGCAATTACAGGGTTGTGATATGTCTTGCATTAGCTAAATTAAATATGACCTACCTCAGAACTTATCTAGAGCTGCACGAATTTAAAAAGAATAAAAATAATATTTTATTATAAAACCAACAGTTGGAACAGAATAAATAGCAGTGTTTGCATGTCTTTTTAATAAAATTAATTTCAAATGAAACCATATTACACACCCAGCTTTAACAACGACACTGCAGTACTGAAGTAACTGAATTATAGAGAAGGGAAACTGTGTAATGGTACTTAAGAGATCGAGGCTGTCAAACCAAATAGTACCAAACTGGTGCACTGAATTAAAAACTTGTCTGAATTTCAACAAGTTACTTATCTAGTCTAAAGTTTTAGCTTGTCTTTTAAAAAAATGGGATGAGATTATAAAAAGCTGCACAAAGGACTGGATACTTAGAACTGGATCGGTGTGACAGCAGGAGCTAACAGGTAACATATCTTCACTTGTACCTCCATCCGGAGCATGTCTAGTGGTTTCTCAGTTGCCTTGCTTTCTGAACTCTTTTCTTGCCCTTCCTCTTGCAGAACATGAATCTGTGCCAGCTCTAGGTCATAGAACACGCAGATCCCTTCCCGCAGGGTGAGAGCCATGCCCTGGGACACGCTGTGCACCGCGGCCTGCCCCTGCCCCGGCAGCACCACTGCCCCGGCCACCGCTGCCATGGGCAGGGGCCTGCCGGGCTCCCTCCTCCTCCTCCTCCTCTGCTCTCACACACTCTGTGAGCAGGGCCCGTGTTTTTCACCCTCCTGAGGAGACGGGCACCGCTCTGGGGGACAGGAGCCCCCGCCCGCACTCGGGTCACTGCCAACGATGCGCTCCTTCGCTCGGCTTTGCCGGGCCCCACCACGCTCTTCTGTGCTGCCGTCCGTGGTTTCCCCGCAGCCCTAAGGCCTCGCACGGTGCTGAGCGAACCTGTTCGAAAGGCAACGTTAAACACGAGGGCAAACCACGGGCGTTCGGGACAAGCCCCGGCTCCGCCTCGCACAGCAGCCCCCCCCCGCTGCCCGTCCCGCTCCCCGCCTCTCGCAGCCTCCGGCCGGTTCTCGCCCCTCAGCCTCTGCCGCTCCTCGTCCGGAGGAGAGGAGCTCCCCCGCCACAAGGCACCTCACGGCCCGCCGCGGGCGGTCCCTCCTCCCACCCTCCGCCCTCCACCTCCACAACGGAGAAGAGGCTCAGCGGCCCGTTGAGCACCTCGGCATGGCGGCCCTGCCCTCCCTGCGCCGCTCCCTCAGCTGCAGGGGGAAGCCCACCTGTGGGCAGCTGCTCCCGTGTGAGACAGCTGGTTCTCACCTCTAATTCTTCGGGAGGCACAAAGCCCTGAAGTGGGTGGACCAGCAGAGCTTTGCCCGTCTGTGCATGGGGTGCCCAGTGCTCAGCAAAGAGCCCGTCCCCTCACAGTGAGAGCACAGCAGGGCCTGTAGGAGCAGCTGCCATTTTGCCACCCTCAAGCTCTAAATGAAGATCTCTCTGTCTTAATTGCAGGCCCTTAACCTCCTGCTCCCACTTGGCTGGAGACCACGGGGCTGAGCTCAGCTGGTCCCCCCACTTGCAAAATCTCTGGAGTACTTCCCATGTTTTCCTGACGGAAACCCTTCAGCCGGGTGCCGTGGAGCTGAGTGGTGCTGAAGGGCTGCCTGACGCTGCTGCGGCGGCGGCTCCCACCCAGGAGCTGAAGTGTTGTACAAAACTGGCTCAAGTGGGCTTGCAGAGCCAGTGGAGCGATATATAAGCATCATTACACTGTACTTTAGGCCAGGATTGGGTATTCAATGAGAGCAAGTTCAAAAGAGTTCTCCAAAGGCATTGTAAAAATGTCTTTGAGGTAAACTTGTGCGATTTGAGAGACTTAACGTTGAATCTTGCATACCCTTCTAGACTAGTGATTTCCAACCATCAAGTGTTTTATAAGGCCCACTTACTATGAATACTCTATTACAGTGCAAAGGACAGATTTGGAGCTTTACCTCTAAATATTAGCTCAGTGTGTTGCAGGTACACGCATTGTAGTACATTACAAAGGGACTGCAGCCCAGTGTGGTCCAGATCCTGTTAAACTGAATTACTGAACACTAGTCAAAGCCCCAGACCCACTGATGGCATTTCTTGCCTTGGAAGTAACACAGTAAAACTGGCATTTGTGAAATATCTATAGCACAAAAGGAGCACACCCCACTGGCCTTTCAAGCTGTACCCTCAGATGAGGTGGGGTCATGCCCAAAGCCATTATATTTTGTGTTTCTGAGCACAGTTAACACCACTGGGTACCTAGGAACCACACATTCCCTTTTCCATGGAATTTTTCAGGGTTATTATTCCTATTTCTGTGTGGTAGGTACCTGGGATAGGAGGGCTATATAGCACCATTGGAGAAGCCGGTGAGTCTGATTCCTGCAAAGGATGTAGCTGTGAAAAGTACATTAGTGGGTCCACTGTAATTAGTTGTAAGAATGAAAAATTAAACTCTTCACATCTTGAAAAAGCATGATTTTAGATCATTGGACCTTATCCTCAGAGAGAGCAACTGAAAATCCCATAAATATCCTTGACAACAACTACTCCCATCCACTGCAGAATCTTAAACGCAAAAATAATATCAAATTTTTTACATTTAACATCAGCAAGTTAGTCATAACTATTCTGCTACTTGTAATCAACAAAATTCCAAAGCAATTATTTGAGGTTGAATATGTGTTCCAGCAATGTAGGGCTGATATTTTAGTTAGACACCACATTATTCATCATCCACGAATCTCTGGGCTCTCAAAACTAAAGAACACGGTGCAGAGTAAATAATATATTCTCATAATTATGCTGCCAGTAACTGTGGCCAGAGACTTTACTTCTTACACATTTCTGATTCTTTTCAAGTTGCTACATATATTGTGCAATTATTATAGTTGAAGGGTACTGTAGGAAAAAAGTTGTTATAATAATACACTCCTCTTTAGGTCATTTTAATGAGGTTTTCTGCACTTCAACAGTCATCAGCTTCCAAGAGCTGTCCTGCCTTGCACTTCTGCATTATTAATACCAGCACCATCCGTGCAGCTACACTAAAGGTCTGTCATTATTTCCATTATTAACTGATATTTTAAAGGGTTTATAACTCAAACACAGAATAGCCCTTCAGTTCATTTTTTTTTGTTGAATTTAAAGGAATCACTTGGATCAGCAAGCTGCAAATTCAACCAGTTTCTGATTAGGTTTTGACACACTAGAGGTTAACAGCTCCATAATGGCCATTATGGCCTGTTCTGTGTACAGTCTCCAGTTACCACTGCTGCTGCATTGTCTATCTCTAGCTGCAATCAAGCTTCTACCCACTCCTCTGGGAGTCTGGTTCTTTCTAACACATCAACAGTCTGCCTGAAAAATCTATCATGAAAAGAATAGAGAGCCATTTTATTTTTAAAGTCATAATTATACTTTGGGGGGTAAACATTCAGTATGAATTATTGTTTGTTAGGAGTAGTTTATAAGGAGTATAAGGAATTTAATGTAGGCACATTTTCTTGTGCTAAAGTAATGTTGCATAAAGGAACAAAATTCGGCCACAAAATTGCAGATAAATTGCTGATAAGAATCTACCAGTGCATGAAAATGAATACATGGACAACTGAAATCCTCAATCAGCAGAGTAAATTCTACCCTTGACTGCACTAAGGAAACACAGTGAACTTTGTTCTGATCTGTGGTTTTCTACCCCAGTATAAACAGTGCAGCTGATTTTTGAAAAGAGTAAAATAGTGGGTTATCTGTTCAGATTGTCAGTCTTAAATCTGAATAACCCCTTTTATAATATTTAGGACGTTTAATGCTTGTTAGGTGGAGCTTTGTTAAATGCTCCATTAGCATGTACATAAAGCATATTTGACCTTGAAGGTAGTTCTAAGTTCCCTTTCCTTACTGTATTTTAGAAAATCACTTTGGATGACTGCAGAGGCTGTTTAACAAGCCTCTACCGTGATGCTTTGCACCTCCATCACAGGTTCTAAATTACAGTGCTCTGATGCCAATGGAAGGATTGCCATCAATTTAACTGGGTTTGGAATTAGGCCCAGAATAGATAACTACGATAAGAAATGACGGTGTGATTTATTTACACATTCTTGACCTGTCCACAAAATGCAGAGTAAATCAAGACTGCTGTAGTGCATTTGGAAGAGAAAAGGAAAAAAATAAAAAGGAAAAAAAAGAGGGAGACGAAAGCAAAAAAAAACCCTGAAACAAATAGGCCCCAGTTTAACCTCCAATGCTCGTAATTGTTTCATTTGTGATACTCTGTCTTGTGGTTGAGAACTCCATTCTTCTGCAGAACATGACTCCTGTTAGTCTATGAGAAAATCCAGTCTTTGTTGTGACTTATTTTGACAGCTTTAATATCATTTTCCACCTGGCATCTGGAAAGTTTTCCATTTTCACTTTCCTCCAATGTCTCACTTTTGTTTCCAAGTCTATGTCGCGTTCGCACCGCACCTGTCAGAGTGGTGTCTGTGCCTTAACACCGCTCTGCAAACACACACGCCTTTGCTTTGCTCTTGCACCAGGGACAATCGCTACCTTCATCACCTGTTTTGCAGTGAGATATTGCCCCTCTTCATAATGACAGCAGGAGATAACCTCTTTCACACCATCACCTGTTTCAGGGAAGGCGAGTTTACTTTTATCGTCTTCTAATTCATCTGGCTCCTTTAAACACTGTTCAGTTCTTGAAGCTGTAGTCGCAAAACGGTTGAAATATTTTCTGGTGCTGTTGTCAACTTGTGCCTTCAGTGTCCCACTTTCACAGAGATGAAGCATTTCTTCAGAGACCACCAAATATCCTAATTAAAAAAAAAAAAACAACACAGCATTTCAACTAATGAGTGAGATTAAAAAAAGAAAGATGCTATTCTAAGCAACTGAAAGTTGCAGATTCAGAATTAACTCAGTGCTTCAGTGCTGGCCTGGAAGATTCTCAGGAGAAAATATACAGTCTGATCACTTGAAAAGAAGGATAGTATTAAAATATTTTAGATTTGTTTCCCCCTTTTTTTTTTGTTTTGTTCTGTTTATTTGATTGTTTTTTGTTTTGCCTCCCATACCTCTGATTCTGAGATGGGAGCTACAGCTTCTTCTAGAAGACATCATTTAGGATTCAGATCCGACTTGGATTTCTTGTTTGCCCCAAAAAACACAATTCTCTGCTCCCCATCTCTACAATCCTATAAAAGTTACTCAGACCTCAGACCGAGGAACATCAGAACATGCAGTCTACTGTTTTCCTTATTGCCCAAAGCAAAGGGAAGATGGGAGCATAGCAAAGCAAAGACAGATGGAAATCATCGTGGAGGGTATTGATTGGCTGGTGTCTAGGCAGGCTATAAATTACCACTCAGTGCAAAGAGGAGGGTGAGGAGGGCACAGAGCTGTCTGGGGCACAGTGCTGGGACAGTTCATGAACAATCAGCTAAATATGGGCTGTGCCCAAGGCATGGGAAAGGCTGGGCTTTGCTCTCCCTCCAATGCTCACCTTGACTTTGAGAAGACAAATCATCTCTTTAAACAACAGTGATTCTTGTAGCAGAACCAAACCAACTTCTGTTAAGTTAAAAGACTTAATACTTTCAAGTGTTGTCTATGTGCTTAAAATCCTGCTCCAGACTGTAAATTATTATAATTATATAGCATGACAAAGAAAACCAAGACAAAATAGTGTACAGATGTGGGATATATAAAAGGGGAAGTATTTAACATAAGCTTACTGGAGCTGAAAGTACCAAGGATGATTGATTGTTCAGACACAAGCCAGGGAAGTGGTCTAAAAATTATTAACCATAATTGTAATTTGTCTATTAACTGTTTCATCTAGCATTATGATATATTTAGAAACAGTCATGCCATCCAGTAATGCACCGTTTGCTGCTTGTGGCAAACAGCAGAGCTGCGTGCCTGGGTCTGTTTGGAAGAAGGATGTTTATTGGGAAGGACATTACTTCTTCCATTTCAAAAGAAATTAGTGTGGTTATACAGTTTAATACACCTCAGTGATTTCCACTGTTTTTACAGAATACTCTTTAATCTAAGAGATAGCAAAGAAAGTTTTAAAGACAGCTCCTCTTAGTCAGTTATTAAGGGTTTCTGTTGCTGTTTGTGCAAGGGTCGAAGAGTCAAAAGCTTAAAAAGGCAGAAAGTTTTCCTCTTGTTTTGACTAAACTGGGGGAAACGTGCTAGACCTGTGCAGAATTTGATTGCCAAACACAAAGAGAAAATACACAGTGAGAAACGATAGTAAAGGTTTAACCCAGCTGATGTAAGAAACAAACTCCAAGGATGCCCATGTTTCCTTCTTCTATCGCATTGTTAATCTTTAATCAGAAAAACAGTTCAGAGAACAGCTCTTTGTGCACAGCTGAACAGACACCAAACATTGGAAGTTAATTGGATCACGGAGAATGGGACTCTTGAATCATTGCCCTAATGAATCTATGAGTGAGATATACAACCCAAAGGAGTTCAAATTCTGCTTCCACGTGGAAATGCAGCAAGTAGACATTAAACCTTGCAGAATCAGCAGTACGGAGGCAGTTAGTGGGTTCAGAAGAGCAGTGGGTTCCCATGCACTTTTTTCCCAGCTCAGATAACAAATTGTCTTGGGTGCTGAACTTTCAAGGAGTCCAAATCAAGATTCTTAACTGAAAAATCTGAAGAAATCAAGAAAATGTAAGGGCATATTTCAAGACATGTATATTAGTCTC
Organism: Lepidothrix coronata; assembly: GCF_001604755.1. Classification (NCBI taxonomy): domain Eukaryota; kingdom Metazoa; phylum Chordata; class Aves; order Passeriformes; family Pipridae; genus Lepidothrix; species Lepidothrix coronata. Next base: position 2,451,506 of record NW_016690229.1, read on the forward strand.
ACTTCACTGAACAGTGGTTGATTTAGTCCTTGATATTTATCAGTGGAGATACCTTAAATCTTAGTCTTCTGCACTGCTATAATGTCAAATCATCACTTAAAGACCCCATGCCTCTCCATCAGGAACTGGTAACAGAAACATGGTGTAGCAGGTTTTACATATTTTCCTGTAGTAAGAAACCAAGTCATCCTTATAGCCCTTGCAGTCTTTTTAAACAGCAGGATGAGGCAGTGCCTAGAAAGCAAACGAGAATAGCTAAGTGACAGTTTTGTGAATCATGGTTATTGTTCTGTTCAGAGCTGCCTCTACAAACAAAGTCTCTTGATCTGTCATTCATAGCCTTCTTTTGTTTAAGATTTCCTGGTCAGAGCCCATTCGTGCTTCACTCAAAATAACAAGGTCTTAGTGCCGTTTCAGAGCAAATACCTGAACTCTACAAGGTTAACAAGTGGGTGTTTTTTAAAATTTTATTTGAAGAATGCAAGTTGGTTGCTATTAATTTGTACATACTAGTTTAAGCTTATGTATAAGAAGCTGCTCTTTACATAAACAGTACTCATATGCTTATGTATCATTCTGAGTCAGTAAATTTGGAGACAGTTACAGTTGGTCAGTCAACAGACACACGTACAGCAGTCAGAATTCTGTCTTCTTAAAAGCATAAGAGAAAAGTATGATCTCCAGGGTCCAGCTGAACTCTTGATTTCTTTGCTGAACGTTGTTTGTAGCAATACTCATAATTGTGGCACTTGTCTCATAGGAACCATTTACAGTGACCAAGCAAAAGTGCTTTCGAAAAAAATCACGTTGTTATCCACCAGTGTTGCCTTATTCCTATTAGAATAGGAATACACTGTGCATAAGTGTACAGTGTGTAGGACTGCACCTGACCTGTTAACACTTACATAAGAGTTTTCCAGTAAACACAGGCTCTGATACAGGGATTATTAGTTTTTTTGCAATGTTGATTTTCCTCCAGCTGCCAGGTTCAAGAACCAAAAGGTATGTAGGTCTTGACATAGGCACATTTGCCCTCTGACCTTTTGATGTAGTTTGGCTTTCATTTCTGCACAATCAGCTTTCCTATCCTGTTTGGCTTCCAGTGTTATATGATGTTTGAAATATTAATCAAAGATATTTTCTTGGAGAATAAGGTATAGAAAAATGTCACTTGAAACAGAAAACACAGTTCAGCCTGAGTTGCTGCTTTTGTGTTCCTGTTAAAGGAGAAAACAGGTTACAGTATATGTTTTTAATTTCAAATAAGAACATACTATTTGTATTACAGTAACCTAGAGAGGACCCAGCAGGGACTATCTGTGGCACAGACATAAAAATAAGAAGAGATAATGATCACGTCTAATTAGGTTTTAAACTCCTCTAACCAGGAACTACCAACCAAACTAGGAGAATGCATAAGAACAGGGAGAAATCAGCATTATCACCTCTCAGCCCCCTTCCATAGAGATGATAAAGGCTTAGGGATGTAAAGTCATGTGTCCAAAGTCAAACAGGAAATCCATGGCAGAGGAAGAAACAGAACCCAAACCTTAGAGTCTGCACCAGGGCTTACTGGTTAAAGCCATCCTTCTTTAAGGAAGTCAGCTCATGAAGGACATACAGAACTGTGACCAGAGGGACAGTCTGCATGTAACAAGGGACAAAAACACTGAGAGAGAACAAAGGAAAATGGAAGCATTTAAAGAAAGGAGAAAAAGCACATTGCACAGGTAGAGCTGGGTAGCCTTGAAATGACAACTGCCAACAGAGTCCTGCTAGCAAGCAAAGGATCACAGAGAATAATGAACAGCATACAAGAGGAAGGAGCAAGAGGTTGTCTTATTCTAGAAAAAAATAAACAAACTTAGATTATAAAAGGTGCTCCTTAGGCCTGAGGAGGTGAAGTCTCTGTAAAGGCAGAGTTAGCAGAACCCTAGTTATCCACAGGAAGACAGAAGCTCTTGAAGAAGGGGTGCTTGAACCTGGGTGCAAGGATTTGTTGCTTACCCCTTCCCCAGGTAGGAAGCAGGGAGCTTCAAACAGCTGCAAACACACCTCTGTGGTAAACAGATTTCACCCCAGCAAGGGTCACCGTTTTTATTTGCAAACTGAATCTCAGAGCCATCTGGGCTTTGTGTGACTGAGCAGAGCAGATGCTGCACAGGTGAAGGGAAACACAAACCTTATGCTGACTGTTTTCCACGGTGTTCAGTATGGTTTGTCCCTTTCTCTCCTAGCTGTGGTTCTGCTGTTCATCCAGCCAAAAAATTGCAGGAACTGTGCAAAAATCATAATTATGTTCTGGCTACTGTAAAGTCAGTCAAAGTCTTGGTGGGCCCAAATTCTCTGTGTGACTGTTGGACCTTCTGCAGTAGATGAGAAGAGCTCCCAAGCTGACAGGATTATACATAGCTGGCCACTGGTCAGGTGCCAGTGGCTACAGAGCTCATTACTCACATATTCACACTGATAGAGGTTTTATGAAAGAAAGGGCAGTATTCCTTACTGGCAATGTTTGGAAGTGTCAAGGTACCTCTCTAGCCAAGACTCCAGTTTTTCTTCTTACAGGAGAAAATGGAAAAGAGACCCCACCTCCTCTGGTGACTATAACAGTGTCTCAAAGCCTGTAAAAGTGAGCTTAAAAATAAAGTAGTAATAATAATAACAACAACAACTATTTTATCTGCCAAAAAAGAAGAATAACAAGCAAGAAACCAGTGTGCCCATGGTATAATATCAGCATTGTCATGTACTGTGGCACTACCAGGACTTTCTCTAAAATACAGCTCAGGACTGAGCACTTGAGCTGATACTAAACTAAGCATCAAAGGTTGGTGACTTTCTTCAGAGACCTTAAACATGCACCAATGCATGTTCCTGGCTGCCAAAATTTACTTCCATTTGTTCGAGAAATATTAGCATGACTGTGGTCAGGCTGAAAATGCTGGACAGGCAGCAGTCTAATCAGGATAAATCTGGGTATTCTTTTCTGGTTTTCCATTCCTCTGCTATCAGAACAAGGCACTTAACTTTGAACACAGGCAAAAAAGTTACATCACCTTATGTAGTGAGCCACAAACATTATTATATCTTACAGTGTGCCCCAGACAAATACTGTATCATTTGGTGTTGGAAAGGAGGAGGTAAGAAGGAAAGCGCTGTGCTCCCGGTTTGCTGCTACCTGTTGTGCCTGCTCCCAGAGGCTCAGGGTTCACACAGCACACGAGGAGAGGAGTGTGCAGCACGTGTGGCCAGAGCCCCCAGACCTCCCGCAGATGGGGCAGTGCCGAAGAACTGCCTGTAAGGAAAGGGGCTGTGAGGTGGAAATATCACACGAGGCTGCACGGGGCCTGGGATAAACACTTGGCTCGGTCACAGACTCTTTTGCAAGTGCAGGCAATTTGCACGGTTCACATTTTCCTCTGGAAGCTGAGAGAACAGTCCCTGCCCTGGTCTCTGTGAGCTGTTTGCTTGCAAGGGCTGCCCTTGGATCTGGGCTCTGTGGCACCCAGTCCAGCAGCAATTGCAGTGTGCTCACGGCAGGAAATAATCCAGAGGCAACACTCTGCCCTTGGTAGAGCAGCTCAGAGAATCTTTAAAAAAAAAAGCTACAGTTTTATAACAAAATACCCGAGTGACAAACTCTTTGGAGGTGATAGTACGTAGGATAATTAGCAATGGGAAGGGAGTAGAATTTCTGAGTATTATTATATGCCATTAACAACTTTCAGAGCTCATTGAGAGTGCTTTGTTGCACCTTAGTTTATAGTGATGAGTTAAGCTTTCTAATGATGCTTTTTCTGAGCATCTAAGAACTTTTACATTTATTGCATTGACTTCCAGTAAGTCTATAAATCTAAGTGCTCAAAACCTCTATTTTGAACAGCCTGAATAGTGTCCATCAAAGCAAACATCCTAAAAACCCTCCTTTCAAGGCACTTGTTGAACACTATCATCTTGAAATGTCAGATTCACATGCATTTAAATGATTTGACAGCTTCCAAGAAGGCACCTGATGAGCATCACATTCAAGTGTCAAGAAGCACAGAGAAAAAGTGCCAAAAAAAGTTAAATCTGAAGAAATTGTATCAGCTATTAGATGAGCATTATAATGCAGTTACTACTAAAAAAGATTTCTCATTTAAATGGAAAATAAACTTTACATTCTAGACAATTTTTTTAAAGGCCTTACATTGCCCCAGACCACCTCCCATATTTTTTTACTAGTGAGATCTTCCAGAAACTGAATCCAGGCAGCAGACACACCCTGGTACTGGGTGAACACCTCAAGGCCACTGTAACTGAGCCATTGGAGGTGCTACTTCTAGGTTTGGGTTTTTTTGTGGGAGACATTGTGTGTTATGAAAATTCACTATCTCCTGCTAAAACCTTTAATGCCTTCTGTTGGCTGTCTAAAAGCTGAATCTCTAAATGAGAAGACTCTTGAAAAAAAAATCTTGGCCCTGATTTGCATATGCTCCAGTTATTTCATTGCACCAAATACTGTGTGTGTTTTATATAGGGGCTGAGGCTTACTGTGTGTTTGTGATGTGCTTTGAGATCCTCTGATGGGAGGTGTTACCTAAATACAAGCAATTTGATGCTGAAGTGTCTAGAATTCCCAGTGGACATCTGCACTCGAGCCCTGCTGCCATCACAAATGAAAAACATTTGGAATCCTTAATGTGATTTTTAATGGACATATGTTCATAACACGGTGCCACCAATTTGGCATATTTAGTGTCTCCTCAAGAGAAGCCCACAGTTTGTATAGCAAGATTGTGGGAGGTTAGGATTGCAGTGTGAGAAAATTTGCACAACACCTGCCTGACTGTAATTTAATTGGCAGAAATTAATGCTCTGGGGTTGGGGATTTTTTCCTGCTTTCAGAACCAAAGAGAATGATCCTGCTGTATTGCACTATTGTATTTAAGCTTTTATTCTGACTTTACCTGTGCTGCAATATGATCATTTTCTGATCCACTGTCTTCCTGACCACTGAGCATTGCTGGCTTATTCTCAGTTGTTATTTCTATGTACACTGACTTACCTGGCCAGCAGGAAGCACTCAGTAATTGTGTACTTCACTGAAAAAGGGCTCTGCTTAGTATTACTGAAGATTATATCCCATTTTATTTTTAATTAAGTACTTAATGATATGTTTTAAAAGGAAAATATTTGGCTGAAATATTTCTGATCAGCAACACATATGTGGACTCTGAAGACAAACACCAGCACTGTTATTATTAAATTCTTTTTGGGTTTTACCTTTGCTTAGAGCAGAGCCCTATCTGGAAGAGTCTTTAGCACCTCTTATCTCACCGGATTTTTGTTTTCCTTTTGGAATGTTTGGCCTTGCAGTGCATCAAGGACAGCCCCTCTTACCTCACTGTTTTCTTCCCTTGTTTACAAAACATAATAAAAGGCTTTGCAAGAGAGGTAGATGATGCAGTCCCAAGAGGGGCGTTCCTGCAGGGGGAGGTTCAGCTCGGCAGTATTTTAGGCTTGCAGGGCAGGAGGCTGAGCTACAGTCGTGATCCCTGCTGCTCTGCCAGCCTGGCATTTCAGGGCTGGCAAGTCACTGCTGGCTGCCTCAGCGAGAGCCTTGCTGGAGACATCTCACTGACTCACAGCCCCGAGCAGCATTATGAACACCCTGTATGTAGGATACTCACATCAATTTTGTTGCTTTAAAGAACTCCCAGAAACCTAACTGGGGTTCCCAGATTTCCTGTTCTGCGAACCACGCTAATAATATTTTGCTTTCATGGTGAAAGACCTATCAATATAAAAAAAATGACAGGAAGATCAGCCTTTCTTTGTGGGCACGATGGTCTAAAATGGGATAGGGGAAGCTGAAGACAGGCAGGCAGAAAGAGAGGTAAGAGCTCAGAGTGTCTCAGGCCACACTAACCCTAAGAATTATAAGAGTAGTAGTGGCTGTTGGTATCCTATACTGCCAGAACTGATGCAGATGTGGACTCATGTCTGTGTATGTACACGTGCATACAGTGCATTGCACACATAGAACACAGTGTGCAGCCCTGTTTCTGAGCTTTTTTATGCCTTTTCTTCGAGTACTAATTCAAGGATGGGTTAATATTTTATGACCTCGCCCCCACAGAACTCCCAGTAAAATAAGACATAATATTTGAAAGAGGAGGTTAATTATTGAGGCAGTCACTGCAATAGAAAACAATTGTTTAGTTTGCAAGAGCCGAAAGCAAGGCATAAGGAAAAACTTTCTCTCTCACACTGAAGGAAACTCAACATTTAGATTTATATTGGGATTTTTTTTTTTAGAATTTCATGGACAAAAATAAGACCTCTGGGCCTTGTGTATGTAGTGGTTATTCAGGCCTGTCAGTGCACACTGTTGAACTTTATACATGGATCAGGCAATGTTGCCAAGGTGAGTAAACACTCCTTGGATGAGCCTCCACTTCACAGCCAACTAGTGAGCATCTGCCTGCAAAATGTGCCAACTGCACTTTGCCTCCATGCGTGACCTCTGTGTTCCTGGTTCCAGAAACTCTTTGTACCCAACCTTTCCCACACGCCGAGCAGTTATGACGTTTTTAATTTGAAAGTCCAACTGGGTCAAAGTTTGGTTAAACTGCTAAATTTTGTAACTGCTTCAAAACAGCAAACCCAGGGGCTAAGAACCTCCGCTTCCAGCATTCATTAATCAAGTCTGTTAAATGATTACCTCGTCAGGGCTGCTTTGTTGACAACTCTGCATGATGACAATGTCAGTGGCACTGTCCCAAGACACATCCAGTGCTGATGTAAAGGACAAGCCTCCCTCACCTCAACTAGTGGGATGGACACTACCACGAATAATATTTAAGGAAGGAGGATGCGCCCTTGGAAAGCAGCGGTTGCAAGAGCTCTCCAAGGCAAGCAACACGGCTCAACTGAGAGGGACAGCAAATCCTCTCTGACATCCAACTGCACCCTGCATAGACAGTAAGTAGAATGGCCTCTATTTTTTGCACCTTGAAATCTTGATTTTAAAGCACAATCAAGTCCATTCTACCTTTGTGTTAAACCTGGTTATGAAGGTTTTGTGACATTGGTTAGAACATGTGCTAACACACCCAATATATTTGATTTTAGATTGTGATCAGTATTTCAAAGCTGTCAACAAGATCCACTACAGCTTCAATAATGCCCCCACAGCTGAAAGCTGAGATGAACGTCATGCCCAAGGTTGTCCAGGGGGATTTGGAGAGCCTGTCTCCAGAAGCAAGGGATTTCATTGAAACTAATGCCAAGCTGTGCCAGCCTGAGAACATCCATATCTGCGATGGCTCAGAGGAAGAAAACAAAAAAATTCTGGACATCATGGTAGAACAAGGCATGATCAAGAAGCTGAGCAAGTATGAGAACTGGTAAGTAGCCTAAACTAAGTATCATCTCAGAATTGTAAAATGCATTTCCCATCCTGTTTACTTTAAAAACTCCTTATAACTCTTCAGTATTTGCCTTCTATGAACATTTTGGCACTGTAGCTTACATTGGTGAAATAATCAGGAAAAGCAAATTTTTTCCTCCAAAAATTAACATAAAGCATATTATTCAATTGGACTATCAACTGTACATTGTCTCTATTGATTAGTTACATCAGGGAACTGAAATAATGTCATGAGAATTATGTAACTAATCATTAGCAATGGCTAAATATTATTTAGCAAATCTTCTTTTGAAGAATTCTACTATTTTAGTCAATTAGTTTATTCATCACATACTTTTTTGCGGCATTCAAATAGGTCTGTGGGTGTTCAAATATTATTCAGTACAGGCATTATTCATATCATGCCGATGAGCTTTGACTCTAATGTATTCAGCAAATACTTTTTTCAAATATTTCATCATTTCTCCCAACTAACTGAACATGAAAGGAGAATATTAAAAACAAGTACGTACTCAGGAATTACATGCCGATCAAGAGATCTTCGTGGAAGAAATCTGCAAAGACTTTTTAATAACTAAGTGCAGGAATTTGGCAATCTGTTTGCAGACTATTTGGGAGAGAAAAGGGCAAGATTCACCAGATAAATTATTCATTGTTAATTATATGCTTAGCTGTAGTGATGATGGTTATGACAGCCCAAGTAGAACATTTTTATGCTCTTAGAAAATTTCGATGCACAAAGGTGAAAATGTAAGACAATCCTCTCTATTGTAAATAGATGGCAAATATTCTTTAGAGGGGAAAAAGAATCTCCTTTAATAAACTCCTTCACTTTTAATCATCATGCTTATACTCAGTATTTCCTTTGTGATGCCTCTAACTTAAAGGACTACGCCAACCCACTAAGCAGGATTCTGATCCCACTGGCACTTACACCAACACTTAAAGTACTTTGCTTGGCATCCACTGAGGCTGAGGCATCATATTGTGGTCCCCATACAAAATAACTTCACACTGATGAGAATGAGAATTAAATGAGATTAACTTTTCCCTGAAAGTTAGCAACAGAGAGTAAGGCTGAGATGAGAGGCAAAGGAGGATTAACATGTAACCAGAATTCCCTAGGCCATATAATTTGTTATTCCTACTGGAAAGTCTTAAAACAATATGTATGAGAGGATTCACCTGACTGATTTTTGAGATTGGCTGTTATACTGGCTCTGTTACTTTCGGTTTAGCCTTACAAAGCATTGTACCCTTTTGTCCTAAACTGGTCCCATGGAAGGGTGAAAAGTGTTACATCAACTATTAAAGTCTAATTTTCTGGGTTTTGGTGAATTGCAGCTGGTTGGCTCTCACTGATCCAAGAGATGTGGCAAGAATTGAGAGCAAAACTGTCATCATCACTCAGGAACAGAGAGATACCACTCCAATGCCTAAAACTGGAACCAGCCAGCTGGGTCGCTGGATGTCTGAGGAAGATTTTGAGAAAGCCTTCAACACCAGGTTCCCAGGCTGCATGCAAGGTGGGCAAGAAAAAGATGAATAACACTGAATTTCTAGGATTCCAGAGACACTTACAACTATTACTAGTTACTGTAATCTTTAAAGAATGATTTTAGCTGAATATTTATATTTAGGTTTATACCCCCCATAATCACCTTGTTGGTTTCATGCACATCTTTATCATAGAACCAAATGCCTGGGCAAGTATAGTCCTCTGTCTCTTTCCAGTATTCTTTTCTTCCTAAAGAGGGGCAAAGTAAGGTATGAAAATTTGGCTGACTTTATTCAAGAAGTCACATGGCAATTAAGCAGCAGATAGGAAGTGAGATGAGAATGAGGGACCCCCCATCCCCAGCAATAATTTCAGGTTCAGCAATTTACACCAGCAGAGAACTTGGCCTCCACCCACCTTTACTCCTGGCTACAATCTGCCTGAACTGCTGCTTTCAGCATTTAAGATAAAAAGTCTTGCTACACAATTAGACAAACAGAAAGCTACAGCTCTTTAAACATCGTCAGAAGTACTCACATGACAAACATCTTTTAAAAGAGTGAGAGACAACCTCCATGTTAATAAAGATTATTACAAAAGTTCCTTGTTTTGCTCTTGGCCACATCTTGCTACTCCTCATTTTCCAGGACGTACAATGTATGTCATCCCCTTCAGCATGGGGCCTATTGGGTCTCCTCTGTCCAAGATTGGGATCGAGCTGACAGATTCACCCTATGTGGTGGCCAGCATGAGGATCATGACACGGATGGGAGCAGATGTTTTGAAAGCCCTGGGCAATGGGGAGTTCGTGAAATGCCTTCACTCAGTTGGATGTCCTCTACCACTGAAAGGTAAGAGCCATTAAAAACTGTCAGCCCTGGAAATTCCCAAGGTGTGTTTTAGAGCTGACTGCATGTCCTCGGCACATGGGAGACCCTCACCATCAAACAAGATCAGGCTGATTTGTGCAGCAGCCCTAGGTTCAAAACTCAATTAAAGGAATCAAACTCACTGAGAGTTTCATGGAAAGGAGATTATTATCCATGGTAGTTACCAGGGATTTCCTTTGAAGCATCTGGTATGGGTTGCTGTCAGAGGCCCGATGCTGATGAAACAACAGTATGATCAGGCATGGAAATTGCTGCATTCGTGAGTACAACATTCTGTTCTGCAGAACCACTAATCAACAACTGGCCGTGCAACCCGGAGTTAACGCTGATTGCTCATCTCCCGGATCGCAGGGAGATCATTTCGTTTGGCAGCGGCTACGGGGGAAACTCCTTACTGGGGAAGAAATGCTTTGCTCTCCGGATCGCCAGCAGACTCGCCAAAGAGGAGGGCTGGCTCGCTGAGCACATGCTGGTAAGAGCCACTAAATCATGTATGTTTGAACAGCCCTTGAGCCCTAAATTAGCTCCACACAAATACATCACATCTCGCTGTGAAATTAGTCTCATCTGGATAGTCCTGTAACGGTAGATATGAGTCTATCGCATGCCAGGCTTATGAGGAATAGAAAACTGCATGCCAGGCCAAGTACTAGACATTTTAAAACACTACCTGTAATATAAACCAAGAAAGATTTGGAACTTCTGACAATGGCTACTTTTGGGTAGACCCATGTACTTGAGCAGAGCCTAAACATTATCACTGGGCATCCACAAGTCTAATAGCAAAAGATTTATGCAAGTTTTCAAAATTGTCTTTCATTTTGTAAATGGTCTATGTGCTCAAAACCCTGCAAATATCAGATTTTCTAAATGAGTTCTGCCATATACCCTTCCTGCCTTTACTTTCTGCTGTCATTTAAACCTTCTACTACTGTAAAATGCCACAGAAAAAAAGAATTTCCAAATCTGTAAAAGAACAATCTCAGAAAAAATATCTGTGGACTCTGAGAAGAGCAGAAGTATCTGTGCACAAAGTGCACACTTCACTCCACTTGGGCAGCCAAAAGAATATTGCCTGTTTTTCATCTGTCTCTGCAGAGTAACACAGCTATTTGTGGTCTGTGTATCTTTAATCAGCAAAATAAAGACAAATGTTTGAGGTATATATGTGCCTAACATCTTTTAAAAAGTATAAGAACTCCTTACAGATACTCTAACAGCAAGAAGACTCTTTGATTTAAAAAAACCAACTTGAGTTATTTATCAACTATATTATGTGGTGCTTCTTCTGCAGGAACAAATTTGTGTAATTAAATATTTTATCATTACCACTTGCTGGGAGACAACTTTCAAAACGAAAAGTGCAAGAAAAAAGACCGTGTTTAACAGTTGCATTAATTTTTCAATAGATCCTGGGAATTACCAATCCAGAAGGTAAAAAGAAGTATTTTGCTGCAGCATTCCCTAGTGCATGCGGAAAAACTAACTTGGCCATGATGAACCCAAGCCTGCCGGGGTGGAAAATCGAGTGTGTGGGTGATGATATTGCCTGGATGAAATTTGATGAGCAAGGTACGGAAATTTGGAATGTTTTACAGCCCAGTACAGGTTGCTTTTAGGTGCAGTAAGACATGCTACAGAACTCCGGATAAGATTAAATCAGTATGATTTACTTATATTTTGTCATTTAACTTCCAGGCAACTTGAGGGCAATCAATCCAGAAAATGGCTTTTTTGGTGTCGCCCCTGGAACCTCAGTCAAAACGAACCCCAATGCTATCAAAACCATATTCAAGAACACCATCTTTACCAATGTAGCAGAAACCAGTGATGGAGGTGTCTACTGGGAAGGCATTGATGAGCCATTGCCACCTGGAGTAACAGTGACTTCATGGAAGAACAAGGATTGGACCCCAGATAATGGTAACCTGGCCCTCGTCACAGTCTCTCTTGGCTTTCTCTGCTGAATTCAAGTTAATTCTGCCATTATGACCTTTGTATTTATTGTGTTCTGTGCAGGGGAACCTTGTGCTCATCCCAACTCGAGGTTCTGCTCTCCAGCCAAGCAGTGCCCCATCATGGACCCTGCATGGGAATCACCTGAAGGTGTGCCCATCGAAGGCATCATCTTCGGGGGCCGCAGACCTGCTGGTAAGAGATGCAGCAGCCACATTTCAAAGCTGAAGTGCTGACCACAGAAGGGCTGAGATGCAACTGGACATAGACATAGCTTTTGTCCAACTTCTCCATGTTAGCCTTTGGCACATATGCTTCCAGCCACTGATATTTCAGTGTCTGAGTTGTTTGTTGTTAACACAAAGTAGGTAATAATAATAATAAAGGGCTGGAGAGAGATCAGGACCCACAACCTGGGTAATAGACACACATAGCAAATTGCTATACTGGTCCCAGTTTGCTTATGGTTTAACTAGTTCGGATAGGAGATGGTTAGAGAAATGAACCAGTTTTTAGATGGTTTACAGAAAAGGAAGTAAAATAACTTGTTCTGTTAAAGATCACCTGAAGTTGGAAAAGAAATAGAAGTAATGCTAAGTCTATCTAATATCATGACCACAGGACCAGATTCTATTTCCACTAAAATCTGCTGGAGGTTCTGATGTCCCAGATATCACACACTGAGCAACTAAACACGGATATGTTCAGTAATCAGTAGCCAGTTTTGAAAACATTGATATAAACTTTGCTGTAGGAGAGCAGGAAATGAACTGATTAAAAAAACAGGAAAAAATAGAATACATTATCCAATAATGTGCATTCAGCAGTATCTCAGATAGCAAAACCTGTTATAAAAATGTTTCTGGACCTGTAATTACTGAAGTGATTTTGCTCTTTACAGGTGTGCCTCTTGTATATGAGGCCTTTAACTGGAAGCATGGAGTATTTGTAGGAGCATCTATGAGATCTGAAGCAACAGCAGCTGCTGAGCACAAAGGTAAATCAAAATTTAATCTACCTACCTGTATTAAAAGCAGTGCCCTCTGGAGTGCCTGCTCTGTCCCCCCCCACTTGCTCTTTCACATTTCAGTCTTGGCAGTTAATTTTGCAGCCTGTGCATTTTCACAATAGAAAATATTTGTGCTGGAATTAAAAGCCAAATTCTCTGTAAAAGTGAAATTAAGCAAAATAATCCTTTAGGTGGCAAGCATACAGAACAGGATACAGGCACAGGGTTGCCAGAAGCCTTGATAGAGAGTTCTTGTTACAGTCTGGGATAAATAAACTTAAGTTTTCTCTTCTGCTAGAGCTCAACATAAATACACGAATGATGAAAGCCAGCTCTTGAGGATCTTCATTTAAGCTGCTTGACCTGAGATTTGAGAAATTTAATTTCCACTGATTACAAAAATTAATTTAATTTGTACCCTTTTTTGTACATCAAGGATAATGCCTGTATTGTTTCTTAAAGCTCTCTGGTTCAGTGCAGGAGGGTGGTGAAGGGACTGTGGGTATTAAACCCTGGGATGATCTGACTCTGTGCTTTAGAAGGAATGTGCTATTTATTTCCTTATGCTCTACATTTGTGTTTTGAACAGGCAAAATCATTATGCACGATCCATTTGCCATGAGGCCTTTCTTTGGCTACAACTTTGGCAAGTACTTGGCCCACTGGCTGAGCATGGCACAGCGTCCAGCTGCAAAACTACCAAGGATCTTTCATGTCAACTGGTTCCGGAAAGACAGCCAAGGGAAATTCCTGTGGCCTGGCTTCGGAGAGAATTCCCGTGTGCTGGAGTGGATGTTCAACAGAATTGAAGGGAAGGCCTCTGCCAAACCAACTGCCATAGGTTACATCCCTACTGACAGTGCTTTGAACTTGAAGGGTTTGAAAGATGTCAACTTGACCGAACTGTTTGATATCTCAAAAGAGTTCTGGGAAAAGGAGGTAGAAGAAATCAAACAATACTTTGAAGTGCAAGTTAATGCTGACCTTCCCTATGAAATAGAAAGGGAATTGCTTGCCTTAGAGATGAGGATAAAACAGCTGTAAGCTGATCAAAACTGCAATTATTTATCAATTCGCACGTACTAAGACAGGGCAAACACATTTTACCAAATCACCAAGAAGCATAACAGCACACTGATGGGCAGGGGGTTATAATGAAAGTAGGTCATAGCTTAGTTAGAATATAGGTACAGACATTCTAGAAGTAACTCCAGACCTAATGATTTATAACTGCATCGGTTGTTGTGAATAGGTGAGCAGCTGTGGGAATGGATGTGCACAGGGTCTTCAAACCCCTGATCTGTCACTTACCTGCACATAGAGCCATGATGTGTGTAAATTATTTGCCTGGTTCTGCAGATACAATCCAAACCCATGCAGCCTTCAAGCTGTAGCACATTGTTTCCATCATAGAATCCTCAGGAGTCACAGACTCTACAGGAAAGAAAGAAAAAATTAGATGCTGTATATATGTATTGCCTAAACATATTTCATGGCTTAAATATTTTTTAGAAAAATGAAGTTGTAACTTCTATCAGAGTGAAAGATGACTTTATATTACTAATGCATATTTAAGATATTGCTATTATATATTACTCATGTTCCTGTGATTTCCAGATGTTTTGAATGGCTTGTTCTTAAACTATAAAATAAATGTTTATACAAAATATGATCTCATTTCCAGTATTCTTGCTCTTTATAAACTACATGCATATAAATTGAACCTCCTGTAAATACCTCAGCACAGGGAGAAGTTCACATGTGGAAGTTAGATGTTGACTAGAGTTGATCTGCTACTCCTTAGCCAACTAGTTTAAGCCACATGCTGTCTTTGCAACTTTAATTTAAGCCAAAGGAATGATCCAGGAATTATGATACCAGCTGTGAGCAGTCATCCAGCTGGTGACGTACTCTCCATAACTGGGCATTGTTAGTTAGTTCAGGCATTTATAAAATAAACCACCCTCTAGGAAAGCCCCATAATAGGACCTTGCTCATTTGTTAAAGTCATGGGATTTGTCTCTGTTCCACAGCACCTTGGCTTTTGCAAGAGTAACTAGTGCAGCTGTTGAAGTAAAGACAGTTTGGGAAGAGTTTTCTGGATTTGTTGAGATGCCTAAAGCCTTAGAGCTCAATGAAAATCAGGGTAGGAGCCTGTGCTGGCTTCCTTGTAGATCCAAGACACTAAAACCATCCCATATTCTCCCAATTAAAGGTGTCATTTATGTGCTTCCCACATCCCTGGCAGGTATCCTGCTTTTTCACTTTGAATGCTTGATCTCCCAAAACATAAGGCAAATATTTGCTTAGCAAAAAGAAAATCACTTACATTGTGTAATAAGCCTTTTTACAGCCCCCACTTCCTTGCAAAGCAAACAGTACCAAGGCTGGTCAACAGATGCCCTTCAAGGTTTGCTAGGAGAGGTCACATAGTCTGAAAAGGCTGTGACTACCTCCTGACTCCATGTTTAAGACTGAACACAAATATTATCAATTCTGAAGCAAATAATTCAGTACAAATCAATAAGTAGGACACACAAAGAGCAGACAACAGAAAACTCAGAGAGAAGTGGAGGAGAGTGGAGCAGCCTCTGTAGAGATGATCATCAGTTGTGTTCAAAAACCACATCTGCATGGATCTGGGTCTCCTACAGGGTCATCTTTAGCATGTGTACTCTTGAGAGGGTGCCAAATTAAAAGAAAATTAAGATGGAAGACAGTAAATAAGTCAGAAGAAATGAGCCAAGGGAGACTGGAACATGCACTCCTCAGATTCAAGGACTACTATCAAGTGTATAAAATAAAGCTGTTAATGAAGTAATTCTATAAAAAACTGAGGAAAAACTTGGGCTGTTCCCAACTCATATGACAGTATTGGACTGGTATTTGGGTAAGTCTAAGGAAGAACAAGGAGATCTAAGAAAATTATCATGCTAATATCAGAGAGTTATGGCCAGTTATTATTTACAGTCTCAGAGTTTCCTATGGGCCTCAGGAAAGGATCCCTGAGCAGTGCAAACGTGTTCCAAGCACAGTTTGAAATGCTGCCCAGGGGATGTACAGAAGCTCGGGGCTTTCCAGAGCTCTCTGAGCAGCTCCAGGGTGCTGTTCTGCCTTCTCCAACACACCCAGGCTCTGACGACTGTTCCAAAGAAACGACTTGTACTTCCTGCCAGGGGAATCTGTGCCAGAGGCCCAAGCCCAGCAGGCATATGGACATGGGAAAACCAAGTGACACTTGTCCCATAAAATGCTGCTCCATGAGGAGAAAGGAACCATCAATGTGATCATACAGCACACATCCAGCAAGACTTTATAAGGTGCCAACTGTCTTGAGAACATCAGACCCAGCCCAAAACACTGGATTTCATGTTCATACTAAACCATTGCTGTCTCCTCCTCACCCCAAGAGACTGGGGAACTTTCCTGTTCTTGAACACCCCCGCCCCTGGGTTTTCCTCTGGGTATTCTTTCCAACTCATGGACAGTGCCCATCACGAGCTCTTCTGGCAAAAATATTTAAACCATTTGTGGTTCTCCCACTCTGCACATTTTAACCACGTGCACCTTTTTGAACATTGCTCAGAGACTGACAGGGACGCAAATCATTCCGGAAACCAGAAAATGGGGGGAAAAAACCTGCTGTACTGTTAAAAATGAGAACAAGAAAATGACTTTTTTTGCGTGAGTCATTCAACAGCTCCTTTGTATGTAAATATATCCTCAACCCATCAGCATCTATGGGGAGTACAATTTACATTTTGAATGATCAAAATGTTTAGTATTGGCAGAGAAAATGTTTAAAAAGAGAGAAGGCAGTGGTTTAAAATTTAGAAACTTAGTCAACTGTGCCAGATTATGATCTCAACCTCTCTCCCTCCAACAAATACTATGCTCCATAAAAACAAAATGCTTTTAAATTGAAATTTGGAAGTTCCCCTGATTTTCAAAAGAAAGAGGGGAAGGCAACAAATGCAATAAATTTCAACAAATTAGTAGAGAAATATAAAACTTGGCCTATTAAATGTGATTCAGGGAAGGGAAGCACAGGCAAGACTAACACATGAAGTGCACGGAGCCATAACATTTGCAACAGCTGTGTTATGAAATGCACTTGGTATTCTGGGAAGCAAGAAACAAAATACTTTGTTAAAACACTTGTGGATGTACCAGTGGCTGAAAAGAAGAGAGACAAAATTAAAATCACAGTTTAACCGTTAATGTTATTGATGATACAATCTCTGGTACCTTGTTTATGCCATGATTCACTGAACAAGACAACACTGTGATGGATGCACCACATCCAAGGAAGGCTGTGCTCAACTCCCTTAGATTTAGCACATTCCCTCAGGCAAAAAATCTGGCCTCAGTGCCAAGTACTCCTATTAGCACAGATAAATTAGCACAAAGCTCAGACCTAGACCTTGGTCCTATCCTTGCACAGGTTGAGAAGCTTCCAAGCCTGATGCCAACCTTTGGACTCATTTCTCATGTTTCAAGGTCAAGTTTTGACTGTGTTTTGTCTTGTTCCTTCAAATCCCTTTCTCAGATGTCAGTCTCAGCAGTAATTAGCTTGAGTATATAAGATATCCACACACCTGTATTGTGTCAACATGATGAAGGTTAAGCCAAATAAATAAATAAAACTGGAAAGCAACATCCAGCTTGCTGCAGAACTCTCGTTGGAGTAAAGTGAGACCCAACCTCAAACCTCTCACAGTTTTGTCATGATAGGGCTATTTTCTGGAAAAGAAGTAAAATTCAGAGAAACAGCATTTGTGCTATGGGAAATGCTGTTTTCCAAAAACCTTGGCTACCATAGTAACATGATTTATTCCATACTTGCGGCAATATAGTCAGTCAGCTTCCTAACTGAAAGACAATTATCATAACTAGAGATGTACCTGGCTGGAAGACTATGGAAATGCTGCTTATGGATAGCAAAGCAAAGTGCTCCAAATTCCAAATTAGTAACCATTAGTGGTGATCATGGAGGGCATTTCTGGCAGTGGTTTAACCTCAGTGCTACAAAAGGGCAAGTTGGTCAAATGGGTGTTGGCAAACCCCACTCACCGAGATTCCAAACCACATCCTGCCCCATCTGTGAGTCCGTATGCAAAACAGCAAGGTGGGAAAAGTGAGAAAGGAAAAAACAAATTGCTGTTGTATGCCTTTACTGCATTCTGCAGCCACCAGGGATATAACTTTACCAGAGAAGGATTTTGTGAGCAAATTGCAGAAATCCACATACATTGTTATTCAAAATTCAGGCTGTGTCTGATTCTTGCAAACACAAATGTTGTTATGGTGCCTTTGCTGTAAGAGGCCATGCAAAGACCTCTGAGCTGTCCCAACCCAGCGTGAAGGTCTTTATGCTGCCCTTGTTGCCATCAGTGACATTGGTCACCCTGGAATTCATTTTGCTCCTCCTCACACGGGTGTTATTGGACTTGCTGTGGCTTTTCTCCAGCCTGAGCCTGACCAGATATAGGTTCTGAAATTATTTGCCTTCAGCTTTCCTTCAAGCCCGTAAGCTTCTAGCAGAACTATTTCTAACACATCCCAGAAATGTTCTTTGTGTCTTCTTTGGACATGTCAGATACTAGCCACTGAAAAAGAGAAAAACATCTGTTTTAATCCTCCCAAAGGAACATATCAAAGTTTTTGTGCTGTTATTTACGCAGCCTCAAGGGCTTTCATTCAGCTAAAAAAAATCCCTTTGTAAACTGCTGCATTTCATTTTTTTGGTTGTTGTTCTTTTTTTGAACCAAGCAACTAGTTTTTGCTCTTTTTCTTGTAAAGCATCGCAACACCATTTCCCAGGTTGAGATGGCCAAGGAATGGTCCTTCCCAGAAATTTGATCCTGATAAACAGCTGTTCTCCAGAACAAACTAAGCTCATCCTCCACAGAAAATAGCTTCTGGGCTCACAGTAAATAGATCCTACCCCTGCTTTGTGTAGATTTGAGGGCTTTAAACTAATCTGAACTCTTCCTCCTTCTCAACTCATCAGTGAAATCCTAGGAAGGGGCTGTCACCACGGAGGAGGCTGGCACAGCAACGGCGTGTGCGTACAAATGCCATCTCAGCTATGAATGTGAAGAGCACAACAAACCCTCCTCTTACCCACCGGAAACCATCACTATATTTGTCTTCCTGAACAGATGAGAAACTTCCCATGGTGTTCTGGAGCTCCAGATCCTGAGAGCAGCTATGAATAGCGGCTTTAAATTTAACTGAGGCTGGAAAGGGAGTGAAACCTAAAGCTACAGGATGATGCCAGTTCAGCTGGCTGGGAAGCCAACAGAGCCTGGCTTGCAAGGGGCATGGAGATAAATTCCCACCCACGGGGTGAACATCACCACCAGTATCCAGTAACGCTGCAGAAATGGGGTGAGTTTGCATGATCTGGCACCACTGAGTGGTACAAATCCCCCAGGAGTCATTCCTGCTGGCAGAAACCAGAAAGGTGGCAAGATCCAAGTGAAGCTTCTGGAGGTGGCAGCGTATTGCACTGACCTTCACAGAGCAATTTGACTCCCTTGTTCCTCTTCCTGTAGCTCACACAAGTATGCCCAGGCTAAGGCAAGAGTGCCTGAACTTTTGCTCCCCCTCAGTCACTGGATTGCCTTGATGCTAAATAGCAACTCCATGAAGAGCCATGTGAATGTGACAGTGGAGCTGGGTGGCAGAGCTCCCACTGGCTTTGGTGATGACAAAAAGAATCTGTGGGTTTTTTGTGGGGTTTAGTTTTGTACTTTTGGTCTGGTTTTGCCTTCAAAGGGACACTACCAACAGTTATTTGAAGCTCCAGAGGTAGCCAGTAGAAAAAAAAAAAAACAAAAAACAAGCGCATCCAACTATAAATTTAACTAGGAGAGTTGTTGGGAAAGGGAGGGGGAGGCTGTTTGAGAGCTGCAGGTGGACTCGTGGTCTTAGAATACAAAAACAATGGCCTTCTGACACTACTAAGTAGAAACAGGCCTCGGATTCCATGGAGTTTTCTTGGTCTTTATTCCATTAAGACAGAAATCTGGCTCTGTTTCATCATAGTTATCTACACTCCAGCACCCTTCCACCCTTGAAGGAGATTAGTAGTGATAATGCATCTGCTACCTGCCCCAGCAATAACAGATCTATGTGGAGAAGATTACAAGAAATTGTTTGGACTTCTGCCCAGTCCTAGAAGTCCCACCAACCATTTCCAAAAGTCCCATCAGTTTTTATGGCTTGTCTCTCAAGAAGGCTGCTGAAACCTACACGAAGGAGAGACTTTAAAAAGATTTTTGCAGACATTTATTTCTGGCCAAATTATGATTGCTTGGAGGAAAAAGAAGCCACCATACAAATCTTGTTAGAGACTTCAGCAGGAACTCACAAACCCATGCAGAACAGAGATAAGCTAAAAAAAGCAATAGCATCCAGGAAGGGAAGACAGACCAGCCAGCCAAATGCAACTCTAATTCCAACCCGTGACAGACCCCTGGGGCAGCTCCAAAGCCACTTAGCACAAGCGTGGAGCTGGGCCAGGAGGAGTCGCTGGCACCAGAAGAGCAGCTTTAGCAAGTCCAGACTGATTTGCTGAGCGGGACAGACTGGGACAGGCTTGGTACCCCCAGTACCACAAACACACTGCTCCCCACCTCCGAAACTTCCAAGTGAGACAGCTCCAGGGACAGCTTGATCCCTGAGCTCCCGCGCTGCAGAGCACGCGCCGTGTGCGTGCAGGGGAAAGCCGAGTCACAGCACATCTGTTAACAGCACAAAAACACACTGGCACTGCTCACTGTGGCTTGGCAGGGGAACCTGGATCAGCCGTCTGCAGTCCAAGGTCTAAAGGGCAACCTGCCTTCTGAGACGCCTGTGGCTTCAAGGAATTGTGTCCTGGAGCGGATTCAGTGCCTCGGCAGCACACAGCCCGCACCGGGCTCCCGACACTCTGTGCCACACAGGAGGAGAATCTCCCAGGGAAACAGGGGAAAAAACCCAACACCCACACACAGGGCATCTCCAGGGGCTAAAGGCTAATCCCTGTCCCTCCAGTGGACCTCACCAGATGAACTGCTCCTCCAGGACAGGCGGAGTACATGGCACACCAGCACAGGATTACCAGGCACTGGGAGTATTTACTACAGCCAGGACTGGAAAGTGCTTTCTTTTCAGCGATACAGTGCACAGAGCTGCCAGGAAGGTGACTGCACTGATTAGTCTTGTGCAGGGCTGTGGGACTGCTGACAACTGTCTGGCCTGGGGGTCCCCAGGCAGCACTGCTCAGTGCTGTAGGAGGAAGGTAAAGGAGGGGGACCAGATGGTTTCTAGCAATGACAGCTAGAAAACTCCCTGCAGGCTGTGTCAAACTGCTGCTGTATCTCCAAACAAGCAGCTCTCACATATAGCTACACCCTTAGACAGTAGAAGGTGGAAGCTTCTGTTCCAGTTGCTGGAGAGCAGCTCCCAACCTCCTGGTCCAGGTGAATGTGTGTGCTGGATGCTGTCCCTGTTGCAGACACAGCAGGAAAGCCAGAGAGGGCATCAGTTCCCAAGACATTTATAATGGTGCTGGTTTTTTCGAACTATGAATTTGAACAGAAACCATGTTGCACCCTAAATGTCACTGCTAGGCAGAAGGAAAGTCATGAATCTTCAGCAATCTTCCCAACATCATGCTTTTAAAGCATAAAATGAATATACATTGGAAGAAACACTACAGCTGTGACTGCCTTGGTGAAGCCATTAACAAATGCAGTGTAACATGTCCAAGTGCAGTCAGCCCTGTCTGGGGGCTGCCAGGTCTTTCTCCCATCCTTCTTCTCCCCCTGTTGCTCTGCTTATTGTTTGCTTCATTGTTAATCCCACCTAATTTAAAAATAGGAAATTGATTTCTTATGTATCCATTACAAACCAAATCATTTCTTTATTACAGCAAGGATCATATTTCATAAGCAAGTCATGGAAAATTAAAACCATGTCTGTTGCTTTGATGAAATAATGGAGAAAAGCGCTGGAGGGGAAGGCACAGACAGCTGGGGGCTGTCATGCAACCAGTGGTGCAAGTTAACTCTTTGCTGGCACCCCGGGCTCCCACTGCTGCCAGTTCTCCTCCCTCAAACTTCTGCTGGTAGTGCTAAGTACTCCCTTATCACTAAACCTCCAAAGCACCTAAGAGCAGGAGTGCAACCCCTCTGCACAAAGTAGGTCAATGATTTTGGTGACTGGAGGTGGTGTTGTTAGCAGAAGGTTTGCAGCCTGCCTGTGTGCAGAACTGGATCCCTCCTGATACTGACACCACTGAAATTCGGGGCCTGCTGCTGTGGCACAGTGAACATGACACAGGGACACACAATACCCCCCTCAACATTAGCCTAGGAGTCCTTGTAGCATAAATATTTCCAGACCTTGAGCATATTAGACCACTGTGCTTTGCTGCTGGGAAGGGGGATTTAAACCGAAGGGGAACCACATTTGCCTGGATAAATACTCAGCATACATTGCCCACAGGTTATGTCAGTACAGCAGGCACCAGATCAACAACTAGTTAGCAGTGTACTGTGACTTGGGGTAGGTTATAAATTAAAACAAAATCCAGTGTGTGCATTGCTGAGGATTTATGGACTGTTCTAATGAACCTCCCTGTGGAGCAGATAGGACATGGGTCCTCTGAAAAGTAATCCAGATAAGTACTGCATCTCAAGGACATTGCAACATCAAACCCAAAGTTCATTGGCTACTTCATTAACATGTTGATCTCTAGAAATTACAGCCAAAAACACCCTCTGCAATTTCCCCATCAGAAGCAAAAAACAAGAGTGAGCTATTACTGCAGAATTCTTTTTATAATTCCTATGGATACATCTATAGATGATACAAGTGCCATTTCTGAAGACAAAGAGTAAGCAAAGCTGTCACAACAGATCACAAGCAGACAGGCTCCATGAGAATGAAGGGTATAGCAGAAGAGATTGTTGCACAGCAGTAATTCATGTCTAGCCTGTTCATCCCTCTGAGCAAGAAACTATTTGCTTTCACTTCTTTGGGATACGAGTCTCCCAGTTTGGAAAAAAAGACCCCATTTTACATTGTCTTGCAAGTCTGTGTTACTCTCAAAGCCTGCCATAGAATCATCAAGTTAGGAAAAGACCTTTAAAATCATCAAGTCCCCATGGCTGAGGGACTTGCTGATCTTCCTGGAAGTTAGGGACAGACAGATTAACATACTGAAGTAATTCTTACACCAGGTAAGAGGATTGGAAACACACCTCACCTGATCCTGCCCCAGCTCTGGGAGGAGCCCAGCCAGGCAGCAGCAGGTATTTACCGGTTCACTGCAAAGAGCTTCCTAACAAGTGAGCCAAAGAAAGTCCTCCTAAAACTCTTTATGGTCCTTTTGTGCTGATGATTCTCAGAATGGAAAAACAAGTTTTGAAACTCAGTGGAAGGGAAGGAAACGGGCTCCTTCCAGGAACATCCTGCATCGTCCCTCTAGACCCACCCCCTGTCTGAAGTTGTGCCTCTGGGACACACTGTGCCCCTTTCTGCTAGATTTTGTATTGCCTGCTACTATGTTCTTCCAACTTATTTATGCAATAAAGAGCCCAAGAAACGTCTGTGTAAAGTACTGTAAGTTACCTCCAGGATCAGCTAAAATGGCCAAAGCTCTCAGCACCTGTAAAATTCTCCTACATAAGAGGCATTTCAGCTCCCTGTTATGGGAGACACTGTACACTTGCTTTCTGGCCTGCCATGCTGCTCCTTCATCCAACTTTGTCAGGAACCCAGTCCTCTGTTGTTTCTACTGGCATCTTAATGATTATCAAATACATTATAGGATTATTTTCAAGATGTTTATTCTCCGGAAATTATCCCCCAGGAGTTCTAACAAGTATTTGTTTGGATGGTGCATTTGATAAGACAGTCAGCAAAAAAATTCAGAAATACAGAAACGTTCATTTGCACTTGCCCAGCAGAGCCATCTCACCACACTGATAGTTTAATGGAACCACTGGCTGTTTTCATTAGCTGTGTTTGCACTGTGACAGCAACAATAACTCCCAGACAGAAGTCGAGACAAGACGTAGTAATTAGGTCAAACCTTCAGGATAGAGCTGTCATCACAAACATAAATGTAAGTTACTCTTCCACTGCCCAACCTCTGCAGTATGTGCAATTCTCTGGGTTGTCTAAACATGATAAAGAATGGGAAAAAATGAGGGTCATTCTGTCTTTTGCTCTTTTTCACAATTACCCTGTGTTTAATTGGTCTTGATTAATTATTTAAGGTAAATGGAGCTTCCCTGACCTAATGGCAACATGTAAACTGATTAACTTTACAAAGCCAGCAAAATGATCTGCACAGTGAGATCAGCTCTTGTAATCTATTATTTAAGCCAAGTTATCCTGTGTCACTGCTGATGATGTGCTGCCAGACACAAGACAGTGACCATGAAGGTGTGATGTGGGTCCCCCTGGGGTGAGGGTTAGACTCTCTCCCCCAGCCCCTTAGCACCAGTGGGAAGAGGAATATGAGGAAGAGGAGAAACTTTCCTGTGTTGTGGTATATAACGTCCTGGGGCTGCATCCATAGGGGCCTGGGGGGAGGAAAGGAAGATAACCACTTGCCAGGTGGGATGAGGAGGGAAGGCAGATAGATAACCAGTTGCTGGGTGAGATGAGGGCTGGGAGCACATGGGGAGCTCAAGGGAGACAGCAGAGCAGCTATCAAGGAATGAGGCACCTTCTAAGGCAGGTTTGAGCAGCCCAGCAGGACCTGTCTGCTCACAGATCCAGGCACTGCTGCCTGCACAGCCCAGCCTGAGAGGCAAATGCAAACTGGCCCTTTGTCTGGCTTTAGTTTGGGAGACCCATGTGTAAGGTCACCAGGGCTTACAGGGCAAAAAATATTTATTTTGTGCAGATAATGCCTATCTTCTTTAGAAATCAAACCCTGATAATAGCTTTCCAAGAGATCCTGCTTAGATCTGCGTGTGAACATTCCAACGGGAGCAGCAGTGCTCCATCCAGGCTGATAAGCAATCTGGTAAAATCAATCCCTTATATAACTTAGTAACTTACGCACATCAGAAGAAAGTGATTTGTTTAGAGATCTACAGTATCCCCCATCTCTCCTGGCCAATTGCTAAGGCAGGTACACAGATAAATGAGAAGAAAACACTCGTCACTGCTTTGGCTTCAGGGGAGAAGCAGATAAGGCTGATAAGGCAGTAAGTGAAATTCTTCTCCAGGCTCCCCTATTTAGGCAAAGGCTGCTCAGCTACAGCAGAAATTCTGCTTTGGTTTGTTAAAATAGCAACAACTCCAAGCACAAATAGGACCATAACCTTCCTTCTCCATCAAAAGCTCCTTGTCCAGAGAACTTATGGTCAAAACAGACAAGAGAGAGCAGCTGGGAAGAAAAAGAGGCACCCAAAGAACAGGGCTTGGAGGTGCAGGGACAGGTGGGAGAACCAGCAGGAGGTAGATCCATAGACACAATCCAAGACCATCAGCCCCAGGGGAGCAGCCTCCCTCCAGGCTGGGTCTGTGTAAGGGTGAGTGTGTAGTTAGCATACAAAATACAGATGTGAGAGAGGTGTGGACACCAGAAGCCAGCCCACAGGCCAGCACCACCAGTGAGGTCCCCATCACTGCAGGTTGGAGGAGACAACACCCATCGAAACTGTCCCATGCTGCTGCCATCAGCCAGAAGGAAAAATTCAGAAACAGGAACATCCCCAGCCTGCAGGATGGACTAATCCCTGTCAGCTGTGCACAGAAACCCCAAATCCTTCAGTCAATGAGAACTTCCTTAATGATCTGGCCATGCCACCACAGGCTTTGAAACTGTCTCCCTCCTTTTTAAACAGAGATTCATGAAGTCTCATGAACCATATAAAAAAAATTTATATATATGTATAGGCTTTCTGCCAAATTGGTGATACTTCAGGGTTTTTTTCCCCACCCCAGTTTCTCTTACAACCCATCAGTTCCTTCCCTGTATTTATTTCTACTCAGTTTTCTACCTCTGGGACCAGAGCAAGCCATCAAACCTGGATTAAACATGCCACAAAAGAATTCAAGCCTTGACATGGCCAAAATATTGGTTTCCAATGAAACAAAACAAAAGACTAGGGTGAAGTAACTATTTCAGCAGCTTGTGCAGCCATGTAAATAGATGTTGCCAAGGGAGACTGAAGGGAGATAAGATCCACCACCCCTCCCAAGCTCACAGAGGAAACATTCAGATCCAAACCCCATTTCCCAGCAGCAGTCACCACTCTGGCTTCAGCTGGAATGGTGGATATGTCACATTTTAAAAAGCAAATGTTTTAAAAAAGGACAGAAAAGTTCAGACTTCCCCAGCTGGGCACCAGGAAGGCATTTCCTCTCGGGGCAGGTTTCATTTCCGAGCCGTGGGACATCTGCAGCCTCCTACCCGTGAGGAAGGGACTGAGCAGACCTCAGGACTGACCCGGGCCAGCACTGTTTGTTTTTACGGAAAAATATGTATTTCTTTGGGAAAATGCACATCTCAATAGCAACCCCCAGACTTATCAGGCTGCCTCGCTCCAACTACTCCAGAGGTGGAACCCAGGCAGGGTGGGCTGGCAAGGCTGGAAGAGCAGAGCCCCTCATCCTGCGGTGCCAGGGACATGCCAAGGGGCCATGGGCTGCCTCTGGGGAGGTTCAGGGTCAACATCAGGAAAGGTTCTCCTGGAGGGTTGGTGCAAGGCAGTGAGGCTGCCTGAAAGGCCAAGGAGGCTCTGTCCTTGGGGATTTCCAGGCCAAGACACAGCTGAGCCAAACCAACCCTGGCAACAGCTCAGAGACCAGACCAGAGCCCTCCTGAGGTCCCTCTTACCCAGCACTTCCATGAACAGAGTGGGAATCAGTGCAAAAGGAGCCAAGTACAAGACTGACTACAAAATATGCTGAGCAGGTACAGCTCTAAAATAAGTGAATTTATCCCTGTGCAATAATTAACACTGAGCCTGATAAAGCCTAACAACGCATTTGTTTTAATTAAGAGAAGGGGCCACTGGGCAGCTCCCCCATGGGCCCCTCCATCCCAGAGACACCCACGGCAGGCACAAACACTCAGGAATGCAGCTCCAGCTCACCTGCTGGTGTAACATGTTTGTTGTCCCACGTGCTGGATTCCTGCCTGCAGCCGGCTGTCCAGGCTGGACTTTGGTCCAGGAACATTTCACCTGCACAGACCCAGCCTGCAACCACCAGGGTAAACACTGTCATCTCAGAGGGCAACGCACACCCCATTTGTTAAGTAAACCAATGGACACATCGACTTTATTTGTATTCAGGGTTTTTTATCCAATTAGCAGGGCAGACTGCCTCAGTTTTGCGGAAATCAAAAGGATTGTGCTGGCCTGGGGGGCTTTGCTGTGTGAGGAGGGGGCTGGTGGAGCAGTTGTGGGGAGGCTGGAGGTGAAAAGCAGCACACCAGGCTCGTGGGCTCCCACTCCCCCCAAAGAAAAGTCAGTTGATTTTAATGGTGGTCTGGGTTTGGAGGGGGCTGGGAAGAAGGGAAGAGGCAGGGCTGGCTCAGGCTGTGGTTAGCAGGGACAGGGAGCCCAGCTGAAAGCCTGGTTTTGTTCTTGAAAAGAACCAAACCTGCAAAGCCTGCAAGCATGTGTTAGTCTGTGCACTGAAGACACATTGAGAAATACTTCCTAGCCCACCACATCCTTCCCAGAGATGTTGCCTATGGGCAGAGTGGTGGTGAAGACCTCAGGGAGAACAGCCCCGAAGGAGACCTGACCCAAATGCCTGCATGCCCTGCCATGGATGTGTTTGGTGGTGCACAAGAGCATGCAGGATTTCAGGAAGGCTACAAAGAGACACATGTTTCCAGCAGAGACCAAAACACCCTCTGCTCCAGGCCAGCAATGCAGGGCTGGGATCAGAACAACCAGGTAAAGGCACCAGCTCCCTTGCACACTGATTCCCTTCTCCCAGTTACCCCAGACTGCACTGCCCATCTTCTGCCCAAGCCAGCTCTCCAGTGCCAAGGAAATCAGCCCTTGGTATCCAGGCTGCTCCCTCCCACAGTGCCCTTTTAACTCCAGCCATGGGTGGGTGTGACACAGACCTTGTCCCACATGGAGCAGCACAAAGTCCCTTCACACGAGGCTGGGTGCCCACCCAGCTGGGACAGACAGCTGCAGGAACAGAGGGCAGGCTGCCTTGGGTCACTTGATCTCAGCTCTACGTGAAAGAAAGCAGGATTTGGGGGTTCTGTAACTGTCTGGTTTGCTTTAAAGGTACATCTGGTTGCAAGGAGTGTTTCAGGCAACCACTGAAGGGAAGTTCAACACAGTGCAAGAAGTCCCCCAGTGAACACACAGATGTGCACCAGTTCAGGAGGGACCATGCTGCTGGGACTTCAACTGAACTGCAGTCCCAGGCCACAAACATGCATTCAGCACAGACTGCATTAGCCTAACCCTCCCTCACAGGAGGCTGAGCTCCCCTAGCACACATGCTGAGGGCCAACAGGCCGGTTTCTGTGGCTCAGCTGACACGATCACTAAGCTGCAGTGCCTTCCCCATGCATTGGAGCCCTTCTAGAATCAATGTTTAAGCCCAGTAACCTCAAATGATCCAGCAGAGAGGTGCCTCACATCTGGATCCTTGCCAAAGAGTTTAATGCAAGCCTGAACAAACTTCACCTCCAAGGTGAAGCTGCCACAGTCTGCACTTATTCCAGGGATCCAGGGATCTCCTCCCACTCAGGCACCCTCCCAAGATAAAGCTTCTGTCTCAGCTAGCACTGATAGATCCAGTTCAGCACATATTGTCTGATTGTTTATATAATATGGTGCTTATCTCTTGCTGTACAAAGAGAGCAGGGCAAAATAACACATCTCTGTACTCCCCTCCTATCTTAAAAGGACAAAGTAACCAGAAGTTTCTGTGCATTAAAAAAAAAAAAAAAAAAAAAAAAAAAAAAAAAAAAAAAAAAAAAAAAAAAAAAAAAAGAAAGAAAGAAAGAAAGAAAAAACAGTCAAGATACTCTGGTCTGACATAAATTGTACAAACAGGTCTCCAAGTCAGCATGCCACTGGAGGAATGCTGTGTGTGTTAGAGCACTAATTCTCTTTACAAAATGACTCTTATAACCACCCTCATTTGTCTCAATAGAGCAGTGAAGTAATTGCTGTGGTACTGAAGGATAAGGGGTCTCTGCTGCCCACTCAGGGCTGCACCAGGCTCTGGAGGTCACTGAGCCAGACACGCTCCTGGCCCTGTCACAGCAGCCGGTGCCACCCCATCAGCAGCACAGGGGAAGCATTTCTGCAGCTCATGTATGAATTGGGGGTGTGAATATATTTAAAAAGAAGCCCTTTTTTGTTCCTGCAGACATCTTTCCCAGTGGAGCTGTGAGCTGTTTTCCACAGGAAGCTTTTCCAGCAGAAATATCCCGGGAGAAGTATCTTCACTGGCCCTTTTGCAAACTGAGGCAGATAGGAACCACGCTCACCCTGCATCCCAGGGGCCAGAATGGCTGGGAGATGGTCCAAACCCTTCTACCAGGTCAAATCCCCCAGGCAAGCACAGCAGAAGATCCACAGCCCAAAGGATGAGACTCGCATGCATGCACAGGAGCAGAGCATCCAGAGGGCAGGAAGGAACCACAGGAAAAAATCAGATGAGCGAGACTTCAGCCCTGCTGCTCATCATTCCTACCACCCTACAACAGCCTCACCCAAAGCCTCCCCATCCTGAGCCAGCCCCCAACACACACCTCTTACCTCCATGCAGCAAAGAAGAGGCCTCCTTTCCACCCTCTACACAACTCCCCCAGCCAGAGCTCCTGGCCCTGCTCCTTATCCCAGGGCCTGCCCACCCTCCAAGTGCCCCTCATTTCCCATTAACCCCACCTGCCTGGCTCTGCCACCACTCCTCCCAGCTGCTGGGGAAGTGAGGGAGCAGTTGGATATCCTGACAGCAATGGGGATGGAGAAGGGAACAGGGAGGTTGCCCTTCACTTGGAGGCTCAGCATGTTAGGAGGGTAGTTGAGGGGTATGAACAGCCACAGCACACGTTGCCATGCACTCCCAAATCCTGCTTGAATAACTTCAACCATCCTTATTCTCACCCAGCCTGGCCGTGGATGTTCCCATACTTGTTCCCCATCCTACTCTCATCCCTGGCTACGGGAAATCAGGTTGAGCTATCCCGCCGAGAGCCGAGCGAGCCCCTTTCCCTCGGACAGCCCTGCCAAGAGGCTCCTTCGCTCGCCACCTCGTGGTGGCAGCATGCAGCCTGCCACGTCCTTCATCCCTCATCACCACATCCCACCTGCCCGTATTCCCATCTCCCTGCAGCCCCCCATTCCCTGCAAGGGCCCAGAGTGCTCTGGGGATGGGGCAGGAGCTGTGTCACGCTGTGGGGACCTGCAGCACCATCAGCGCTGGGCACTGGTCTGGTGCCCCAGACTTGTCCCAAAGCAAGTGCAACCCAACCCCACTGGTGTCAGTGGGTTTACGCCTGTGTAACCCGGGCACGGATTTGACCCTCTGTCTGCAGGTCCTCTCTGCAAAGTCACTCACACTCAGGGTTCAATCCTAGCCCAGGAATTTCCCCCAAGTCCCACAGGAGATGATGCACCAGGGAATTAACACAACAGGGATGATGATATGTTGGCCATGCAGAGATTTCATGTTCCCAGTCTCATAAAAGATCATCAAAGTTTGGCTCCTCACACCCGGTCTGGGCTGCCCACCCTGGGGCACCCCACAACGTCTGTGTGCCCCCCAAATGGGACCACCAGGGCAGCAGGTGGGGCAGCTTTGCACTGGCACAGCTTTGCAGGACCTGGCAGCATGGCTGTGAATCTCCAAAGGCAAAGATCCTGTCTCAAACCTTTTTTTTAGCAGTTTTTTTCTGTGGAGCCAATGCAGGACCCAACACAGTCCCTTCATCCTGTGCAGCCCCGGGCTGGCAGCTGAGCTCTGCCACGGTGACACCCTGCACGGCTGCAGGGCCACCCTGCACCACCCCTGTGCACACACTTAAATTCCAGCCTCAGCAAAATGGTTTCCATTAAACCTACAAAGGGAAATTTGCCCCAGAAAGAGCAGATGCCTGGAAAATCTCTTTCTGGACACCAAGTGATGGTTTCTGCATGGTTTACACATTCTACAATGTGCTCCCTCAGGCAGGGTCCTCCAGGACCTGCTCTGCTACCCCAGCCCCTCCTCCAGCATCCCTCACCCTTCCCACCCCTCCAGCACTCCCAGTCCCCCACTAGACTTACCCTTTTTCTGGTTTTCCCCTCTAATTTGGCATGAACAGCACAAAAGGAGCAATTTTTCTCCCCACTCCCTTTCCATCCTCCCTCCTCCCCTGTCTGGCAGGTCTGTGTTATTATTAAGACACTTGAGATTATGGTTGTCTGAAAGTCGAAGAATGACAGGAAAGAACCAGATGCCATACACTGATAAATTACAAGGGCATTATGCAGAGGCAGCTGTACCCTATAAAAGCCGGGTTTTTATACCACACCATGATTTTCCATGTGGCATCGTATGGTTCCAGCATCTGGGCGTCACCGTCGATGTCTCCCGTATATTTTGCTGAGCACTGTCATTATGATAATGAAGAAATTGCAGCAGACGTTAATTGTGGTTCCTGCTGGCTACTGCAAGAACTTGAAGGCATCAGGGCAGGCTGGCAGGGCCTCCCTCATCTCACAGGGTGTTTCTTCACTGTGCTGGCAGCAGTCAAGAGGGGCCTGGATGGCTCTGGGTGCTGTGACCAGCACCCAAGTCCTGCTGTCCCAGATCGGGACTGGCACTGGTCGCCATGCTGAGATGAAGTCAGCACGTCTTTGCACGGTTCCCACTGCAGAGATTTGTAAATCACTCCCCCTGCTTGATTTTCTCATCAGTGTTAGCAGAGAGTGGCCATGGGCTGTGTGCTAAAGGATGGATGGCAGCAATATGTCCCAAAATGCTCATGGCATTGCTGGGGCTTCAACAGGGACCGGGAACATTCACTGCTTCAGTGAGCAATTGCCTCTGTACCTTCATGAATCCCTTTGTAGGACTGGCCTCACCTGCAGGTGCTCACCAAGACCTGCCTTGCCATGGCTGTGGTCTCAGGGCATCGTGGTGATTGCTCAGAGCAGGTGGGATTTTGGTGCCATAACCACACTGCAGGTGACACCAGCGGCACATCGGAGGGCAACTACAGGGAGGCCCAGGGAGCACAAGGACAGGAAGATTTGAGCCTCTGTGCTGTCCCCCCCGTTGCTCAGCTCTCTCCACACCGTGGCTGGCAGAGCTGTTCTACAGGTGGTCCAGCCCTGGACGTGGGGACATGGGGCACTGAGACAACCCCCCACACCCTGGGGTGATTCACAGTCATATCTGACAGCTGCCTCTGGGTCATGGTTTCGGTGCTGCAGGAATCCACCACAGGTATGTCCTCGCTGGAGGCAGCGGGATGAGGATGGGCAGAATTGCTGCCCTGTGAGTCACTCTGGGAATCCTCTGTCACACACAAAACCTTCCTGCTTTCTTGCTTCAACCTTCCTGCATTCTTGCTCCACTGCCCTGCAGAACAGGGGCTTGTGTCAGTGATGTGACAGACAGTGGGGAGCAGGGGCAGGGCTATCATGGGCTCTGGTACCATCTCCCCTTTGCTCTGGTGAACAAGGGCAATGAAAGCCTTGTGCCCACCAAAAAAAGCTGGAGCAAGGCAAGGGAAGGAGGCAGCTCTGCACCCCAGAGCCAGTGGGTTGGATCAGAATAACCTAAAAGTCTTCTCCCAGAACTTCACCAAAGCTTTTATGAATTTCCAAAGCCCATAAAATCAGGTGCCTCTACTTTCCCCTTTTCGACTCCTGCCAGACACACATTTCTTTCCAAACAGCTCTGTAAAGTCACAGGTGGGACTGATGCTCTGCCAGGGCATTGATGGTCAGACCAGCAGGAGCAAAGCTTGGGAAGACCTCATGTTTTTCCCTTCCAGCTGTCTGCTGAGAAGCAGGAGCTGGCAGCAGTGTGTGCCTCTTGCATGGGCCCCAGAGTGGCCCAGGGCTCCTCCGGCACCTTTGGGATGTCACTGTCAGCTGGGAGAGCTGGTCTGTCTTAGGCAGCTGCAGAGCTGAGCTGGGAAATGAGCTCATTCTGTCCTCATCACTGGCCCTGGCCCATGGCTTCATAAACCATCCCTCAGGGCAGCCCTGGGGCAGGGGGAGCTCCCCACAGCACCCTCCACTTTGCTTGTGCCCAGAAAGACCTTTGCTTGAAGACAACAGCCTGATGCACCAACACAGCATTAAACATCTCCCTCTCCAAGGGCAGCACTGGCAGGAGTAGCACTGACTGCCTTTTATTATTTTTTTTTTCCGATGGGCAGCAGAAAATATGATGAATAAATGTATATGGCTGCAGCTTAATGGAAAACTCCTTTGGGTGCCTGTGCCTGGATGGCGAGCTGTCCCATGGGATGCAGCGTGCCAGACTTTTAACATAAAACACGAAATTAAACGTGATCCAGGAGGTGCAGTGGGATTCTCAGGAAAAGGACAGAGGAATGTCCTGTGCTAAAGCTGTGGCACTGCCAGAAAATGAGGGGAGGGAAGCATCATGGAGCTCGAGCGAGAGGGCACTTTGTTCACTAGGCTCAAAAGCATTTTATATTGCACTGAAACAAAAAAGCATTTGTTAGGATCAAACAGCATTTTGTGCCAGCTACTGTTCACCCTCCAGCCACCAGGAAAGAAGAAAAGAAATAAGATGACCACCAGGCATTAAACCCATGCAGAGCTGGAGCAGGACCTGCGGGGACCCTGCCTGGGGGGTGGCACTGGCTCAGCAGTGCTGGGCATTAGCTCACTGCTCAGGTATGGCTCAGCCTCGGACCTTCCCGGCTGCCGCAGCCACAATTAGCAGCGATGCTCCGGCAGCTGCTGTGGGAGCGTCCCTGGGTGGGATCGGGACTCAGCAACGCAGGGTCTGACCCTCTAGTCCTGCCCTGCCCCACAGGCGGAGCCTTCGGGAAGTGCCACGGGGTGGTCCCTGGTGACAGCACAGCTCCTGCCTCTGAGTTGGATAGAGCCCCATCCCAGGGAGGGTCTCCATGGAACTTTCTCTGAAGTTTCCTTTTTGCTCTTTACTTTAGGTCTCAGTGGGCTCTCCCCAGAAACCCCCCATTCATCAGCACCGCGGGGTTAGAAATGGGCAATTCTGTGGACGTTCAGCTTTAGAATCTCACCCACCCGCCTTAAAATAAGTAAGGCAGTTCCTTACCTGGGTGTCCCTGTCCCCAGAGGGGACACCTGGATGTCCCTGTCCCCTGGCTGGAAGAGGGGCAATGTGCCACCCTTGGAGCTCCCAGAGCAGCAGCTGTGGGGTCACCCTGGCCCCAGCATGGCCTGAGTGTCCCTGCATGGTTTGGAGTGCACAGCAGCCCCATGGCATTAGCCATGGGCACAGAGGGGTGTCACAGGCAGCCCTGCACGGGCTGGCACTGTTGGATGTGGGAGCTCAAGCCATGCCAGGCCAGCAGCCCTTCACAGGGGCTCGATGCCTGGTGGTGACAGGAGCTGGCCCCATTCCCCATGGGGAAGGCACATCCTACAGACCCCGACGGAGACCCCGCCATGGAAGTGCTTTGGCACAGGCTCCTCCTCATCTTCTGATTCCTGGCAGATGTCTTCAGCAGAAAGCAAAGGCCTGGGGGACACAGGGGAGTTTTTCCTGCAGGGGAAAAAAAAAAAAAAAAGAAAAAAAAAGAAGAAGACACAGAGGGAGGCTGCCTGTGGCAGCTCACTGCTGCCTGGCACCTGTGTCCCAGGGCAGGCGTCCAAGCGCGCCGGGAGCAGGCGCGGTGCCATCGCGGCAGATGGGCACGGAGGCAGCCCCGAGCCCTGATCCTGCCGCAGCCGGGGAGGGGGGCGGCTGTTTAGGGCAAATTTCCCAGCTGAGAATGTCAAAACAGCTGCCAGTCTGGAGTTTATACACCTATAATTAAGGGGGTATGTGATTTCTAATCCAGCTCAAACGGAGCTGGATTAATTGGCAGACCTAAAAATAGCATCCGTGACCATGTAAGGCAAGCTTTTGTGTGCAGTTTAAATTAGGAAAGTGGGCTCTGGCTGTTTGGAGTGAGCTGGGAGAGACAGAGGCATCCTTCTGCCTCCAGACAGCCTGCGAGGGCCTGATCCTGCTGAGGGATGGGAGGAGGCTGCAGGAGACCAAGCTACCCAAAAGCAACAGCCTGGAGCCAGGGGAAGGAGCCAGGGCAGCACCCTCATCCTGGGGAGATGTGTCCTGGGGTGGTGGGAGACCACTCCCCTGGGAGTGACCCTTAGCAGCCTCAGCAAGAGCTCCTCTGCTTCTCCTCCTTGCACACCCAAGACCCAACTGCTCACCATTTTACCCTGTCACATCACTTATAAGAGTCCACAGCAAGTTCGCTCACTCTGTTTGTGATGCCTAGAGGTTTTACTTGGTGGAAAGGCACTTTCTGAATTACTGGATCCCCCAGGAGACTCCTTCACATTCCCACACTGGTCTGGGCCAGTTTTGCACCAACACAGACAACAGCAGAAGAACCCCCGTTGACTTGTGCTCAGTGATCCACTCCCCTTCTCGAACACTCCTCTACCCGCA
Organism: Lepidothrix coronata; assembly: GCF_001604755.1. Lineage (NCBI taxonomy): Eukaryota > Metazoa > Chordata > Aves > Passeriformes > Pipridae > Lepidothrix > Lepidothrix coronata. The sequence goes on from NW_016690229.1 coordinate 2,486,917, forward strand.
GCCAGACTGCAAGGTTAAATTGCTTTTAATTTTTGTTTAATTATCTGCAGTGGCACAAATAACTAACAGCATCGATCTGAACTTGGCACACAAAGGCAGGTTCCAAATGGCAAAGCATATTATGAGATCGAATTATTAAACGTAGCTAATGAGCAAAATAATGATGTGGTGCCAAGCTATAAAAGGTTAGACTTTAAAGTTGTCACAGTTCATGAGCAAGAAAGATTTAATCACATTCTTAATCAAATATTTATATGATAATGTGTTTTAATCAAAATAATAGCAATTAATTTGGAAAGGAATATATTGTGCACTTCCTGTTCGTGCTTTATGGAGGGTTTTTTTGCAGTGAGGTTACAGAGCGCATATTTCCTTACTCAATAATCCCAGTTGGAAGGTACTCCAGCTGTCTGTGCTGGGGACATGCTGGTGGGATAACAAAATGCAGAAGCAACTCAAGACTTGTGGGTGCCCTTCTCAGAGCCTTGTGCCCACCTGGGTGCTGGGTCCTGCTCTGTCCCACCGTGGGACTTGACAAAGGACAGGCAGCAGGACCACGCTGGCACTGCCGGTGAGCCAGGGCCCCTCGCTATGTCTTTGAAGCGTTTACTCTGCACAAATGATTTAGCTGCTACCTCTTTCCCTCTGAATCCTGCCAAATCTCCTAACTCCCCTTGGCAGCTGATACTATTGCAATGATTTCCAGCTGTGCAAGAAGCAGCTTAAAATGGCTGCTGTGCTGGAGCACGGATCCTCTCCTTCCCCAGGTCCCCTTCTGGGCAGGGTGGCAAGGGGACACACGGTCAAAACTCACCTCTCCCGTCCCTTCTCCAGGGCCCTGCTGCCCCTCCTGCCCTGCTTGGCAGAGCTCAGGTCTGCAGCTGGATGCTGAGCATTGAGATCCAGTGAGTTTTGCTCTGGGCTTTCAGTCTGGTGTGTTAAAAAATAAAAAAAATGCACAGTTTAAAGCAGCAACAACAGAGTTTGATTCTGAGTGCTGCAAAGAGTGGAGGTGGCTGTCCCCTCCACCCCTGCTGAGATATCACATGTGAATGCCATAGGAAGGGCCGTGGGGGCTCAAGAGGTTGGACATGTGTAAACCTGCCTGTTTAAAGAAAAATCTAAGACTTTGCCCAAAAATGGAACTTGTTTGGAATTTAAAATAGCCTGGAGGACTGTTTCCAGCAGGTGCTCAACAGACAGAACACCATGAGAACATATCTCCTCTGAAGGAGCCCATCGAAGTCCTTCCAGTCAGCTGAGGAAGCACCCACACAATCCTGGTATTTCTTTTAATGGAGCCTCCAAACCACCAGCACTCACTAAATGTGGGGAAGGAGCTTCAAAAAACACCATGACAAGCAAAAGAGAGCCTACTGAAAAGGAGCATCCCCCACCCCAAAACCCCAGTAAGGATATTCCATTACTCTGTGCGTGGCTCCAGTGAAGCTTTGGAGGAGGAGGAATGAGACAAGGGCTGTCAGGACAGCAGTGACCTCCCAGCCAGCTCATGCAGACCAGCCACGAGCCACTGGCACAAGCCTCTCCTGTCCTGTGGTGTCCACAGGTAGGGGCACATGGAGAAGACTGTGCAGGAGGTACCACTGGAAGGGGATGCTGCAGCACCAGTCAGGGACCAGCCCTTGCAGGGACACACCAGTCCTGGAGCCACACGGCTGCTGGGAATTCAATCAAAACCACCGGGACAGTGTCGAAACACCGGCCCTGCCGCGGGGCCCTTGGCACACACCTCTGCCTGTGCTTTCCCTCCTCCTCCACTCAGCCCTGTGCCAGGTGGATGTCTCTGCACTTCTCCCTCTTTGACTTTCTAACACTTCATCAGAAGCTGGACTTTTTTTTTTTCAAGTGCTAAGTTTGCTGTTTCTGTTGGAGTCGAGATGAAAAGCTTTCACTGAACCACCTTTGATTGGAATCACTTCTGTTGCCTTCGGTTTGGCCAGATGTTTCTTAATTACTTATCTGTCAAAACTTTTTTTTTTGCCTTTTTTTTTTAATGCACAGACATTTCCTCTAAGTGAGAAAGAGTGTAAGGTTCTCGTTTAGTGTCTTTGCCCGAGTGAAATAAGCCAGGCTAAGCTTCATCATCAAGGCTGGATTTTATGCTTGAACATGCAATTTAACATCAAAAGCTTGATCTTTTTTATTATTCAGTGCAGCCTTTTTAGACCAACTTCAGCAAGAGCCAAATGGCACATCCTAACCTGGGATTTAAAACTTTTATTTTTAAAGCTAGATCTGAGTCATACAGCTTTCTCCTGAGCTTGAGATGGTTTCGTGTAATAACTCAGGGCCAGAATCTGCCACGATTACTCATGTCAGTGAAGGCTTCTTTACATGAAGAGACTTATTGAACTGGTGCTACTTGGGGTGAGCAATGGTTACAGAATCAAGTCTGATCCTTCTCCCATCAAATAAATATTCTTGCTGCTTTGAGTCAGTTGCTGGGTCATGCAAGGATGTCCTGTCATTGTCCAGCAATTACTCTGGAGGTAGAAAGATGAAGGAGGAAACCTGGAAGACTTGACTTCCCCAAACTGCCCGGGCCTGCCCAGCAGGGAGCTGTGATCTGATCCAGCAAGGCACATGTCCTTATGCCTCAGTCATTCGAGACGTTTGACATCGATTTGTTGTTTGGCTGCTGTCAGAAATCCTTTATGTTGGGTGAACATCCCAGGGACCCCGATGTTACTGCAGAAAGGAAGGGGAAAAGCAGCAGAACTGAGCCTGAGCAACTCCACGGGTGCTTTAAAGGCTTTGTTCTCTCCCTCTCCATGAAGAGAAGACAAAAATCCAGTGCCTCTCAAAGTGTCCGTGGATAATATACCAATACACCAGAAGGGGACTGAATTAACCAAAAATAAATCCATATAACAATTTTTCAAAAGCTTTAGCTGTCTTCAAAGCCAAGTGGCATTCTTTAATGAAAGCAGGATCAAGCCAGAAAAGCTTTAAGAGTTTAAAGTTATTTGATAGCTAGTTATTTTCCTTCAAAAGAGACTAAGTAAACCTCTGCCTGTAGCCTTCATCACTCCACCAGAAATGCTTTGTCAGGGTATTTGTGACAAATTAATTATAGCAATAGAAAATCTCAGTAGAAATGAATATTCAAAAAAGAATTTTTTTTTATTCTGTTGACTTCAGGGAATGCTCTCCTGTTTCTAAAGCTGTGTGTTTTCCTCATTAGCTCTCCCCCTCCCCCAGTTCTTTTCAGAAACTTTCAGAAGTGATTAGAAATGGTTTTATTTTCAGCTTGCCTGGGGAATGGCATTAGCAGTGGAACAAACCACTGATGCTGGAGTCTTGCTGGCAACAAGAAATGGGCCATCAGCAAACTTTTCAAAGAAAACATCCTGAAATTGCCGTGCCAGTGCTGACTACCTGATACTAATACACAGCAAGATGCTTGCATGGGGATATCTCACAGAACCTTAACACTGGAGGATTTTGTCCTCACAGCTCCAGAGGGCCACAGGAGCACAGCTCCATCCTCAGCAGATCCTGGCCTGACCCTACAAGCAGAAGGAGCAGAGCTGGGGCAGACCACAGGTGGCTTTAACACACCAGAGAAATGTGGATCTCACTCACTGCAAAGGCTCTGGCAAAGCAGAGGGCTCCTGGTTGTCTCTTGCTCTGGTTGTTGTCTGTAAATTGCAGGTCTTTTTCTTAGGCAAAAGGCATTTCAAGGAGCAAAACTCCCATTTGTGCATCTCGTTAAGACTGACAAAAGCAGGAGGCCACTACTGCCCTACACCTCCAAGTCATCCTTCACACCTCCATCCCATGGGTCCTGTCCCCAACTTACACAGCTTAGCCCTGCACGTAGCACTGAAATATTGGCCTGCAAGGCCTGGAGTCTCTTCTTGACAAGTTGCTTTGTGCTGACACCAGGAATAAACACAAATAAACCTTCTCTCAAGCTGTGACTGTGTGACCAAGCTCAGGAAGCTCCCATGACCAGTGGCCCCACATGGAGCCACATTCCTGGCTCTGCCCCAGGAACCTGGAAAAAATCCTCCTCCCCATCCTCACCACCCCCTGACAACTCAATTAACAAGCTGCCTCATTAGCATCCTATACTTAATTAACAAGTTGAATTAATAAGTAGCCTGGGTTGCTTAATTAATAATTAATTAATCCTTGGTTAATAAGGACAACAGAAACTAGTTCATAAGGGAATCATTTCAATAGCTTACAGTGAAATAAGGATCCAAGGAGAAGGTGTTAATGGCTGCATAGAGCTGGTGCTAGACTCCACCTCAACACCAGATGTCCCTCCCTGAGTCCAGCTGTGGGGTGTCACCTCACCTTTGAAGCTCTTGCCGCCTCCTCCTGCCCCAAATCCAGGTGGGAAATGTCCAAAATGCTCATTTAGTTCTTGCTTCTGCTGGTGATGCTCTCCAGAGATGCTGCTCCATGGTTCCTCCTCTCCAGCTGGGAGGTCCCTGTCCCTGCAGGAGAGGGGAGCTGGGGCAGGGGTCTCACCTGCTGGCACTGCAGCAATGAAAAAGGGGGGTGTTACTTGAAACCAGCAATAAAAAAGGGAAGAATAAGTACAAAATGCAATTTAAAACATCCTTTTCCTGCCCTGCAATGGTACATTATTTTCCAGGGAAGGACTAGGAATGCATTTTAGTAGTTGAAGTTTAAACCTGCTCCTGACCAACCAACCCAAATTTGCTGGATGAGAGACCTCACCAAACCCCTGCCCACAGTCCTCGAGCACAGGGCAGGTATAAGTGGTGCTGAGAGTCCTGGTTCCAGGAGGAAACACTGTTCCTTGGGGCTCAGGCAGTTCTCAACTCATACCCAATTCAATATGTTGCCCACAATTGCTCAACACACAACATTTGGCATTTTTCAGTAAGAAAGCCTGAAGGATTATGTAGTTTCCTTCTCATCTCGATACAGCAAGTGTCTTGTTTCCATATTAATGATCTCAAGGTGTACATGCATTTATATCCACATGCACTGCATTAAAAACACTCATATTATCATATAGCATTTCAAATTCAGATAAATAGAAGCAGTTGATTTTTCTTGGTGGTATCAGTTTGAAATTCTCCATCCACAAACCATTTTGAAATCCCAAACTGAACAAAAATCAGAGTTATTTCCCACACAACAGATGCAGTGCAACAATCTTTAGGAAAATGAATTTTTAGTGTATTGTTGCTTATGGTGACTTCTGGTCATGGCTGGTTTCAAAGAAGATATTGAGTGTAGCAACAAAATATGTTTGCAAACAGATAATTACCATTATTTTCAATTAGAAGGTTGTCATCTCCAAGTATTTCAAGGCTGGGAAATACCAACATTACTGTTATTGCCACATTGATAAGTTGTGTTGTTGGTTTATACAATTAATTGTGCTCAGTTTTGTTCCAAAATTTGTTGGACAACCTGAAATGAAATAACATAAACTTGTTACTGACAATCACAGCAAAGAGGGGGTTGGGAAGGAAGGTGTTTATTAACAAAACACTCCAGACACAGAATCTATAAGCAAAACTGAACTAAAATTCAGTTTCCTAGTAGAAAGATGTGAGATGATGTTGCACTGCTTTGTGTAGTGGAAATCAGTGCTTCTCACACCTCTTATGTACCTCTCTTTGTATCTAGTGTTTCTCTGATGTCTCAGGCTGCCATTTGCCCAAGTGTCAGGAGGAAGGAGCTGAAAGAAAATGCAACTTATCTGATGACAGAAGGAAGTTCTGGTTAATTTTGGATTCTTTTTTCTGCTATAAATCTGTATTTTCATTATGTTTTATCCCTATATGCAGCCAAAAAAACACACAGTGCCTGAAGGCTTAGCCCTGTTTTACAAAGGGTGGAAAGGAGGGGCAGCTCAGTGGTTTTTCATCTCCTTTCCCTTGTCACAGCACAGGCAGCTCCAAACCAGCCTCCCCGCTCTGACCACAAAGGTTAATGATCAATCCAGCAATAGCCATTAGCATCAGTAACTCGAGAAAAACATCAGAAAATTGAAGAGCAGTCAGTGCTCTGTAACCCAAAGAGAACCGAGAAGGAATTTTTTGTTGGCTAATTGGAAGCAGCAATAATCAAAAAGGCAAAGCTCCTTTAAGTAACCTTACCTGATATAACAAAAAATAAACCTCAGCACAATATCTGCTGCACGGTCAGCAATTGTCTGCTTTGTGTTTGATCAGAATTTGAGCCTCTTCCTCTGCAGTTTGTATAACATGGATTGACATCCTTCTGCACCATCTTTCCAACAGGAGACCCTTCAGCCCTCTGAGGTCTGTTTTGATGTAGAAACACAGGCAATTATTTCACCTGGGAAACGACATGAGGATTATTGACTTCCAGGGCTTGACAATACAGCACAGACCCTGTTCCAGGCCATGGCCTACCAGTGTTGCAGGGGCATGGAACCACTAGGACTGTACTTTGGAAATAGTACCTGAGTTATTATGCCCAATGGGCTCCATGCAGCCAGGACATGGTGCCTGAATGTCTCTCATCACTTTTAAGATATATGAGAAAGAGGCACGTGAAGCTTCTTGCTCGAGGCTTCCAGCAGCCCAGTGGCAAAGCAGATGTGCAGCCAATCCAGCAGGACATTTCTCACTAGGACTCCTCTCTGTTGTCTGTGGCTCTACAGAGCCCAAAGGGCTCCTCCACCTCTTCTGCAGATCCCCCAGGACACTGTTGGGGCAAAACCCATCAAGGGCTGAATGGAATTTGTGCCTTGGCCAAGTTTCAGCTCTTTCATACATCAAGCAAGAAAGGATGGGGAGAAAGAAGAGAAAGAAAGAGGCAGTTGACTTCATTCCCACTGGACTCAAAATAACGAACGTAACTAATTGAGGTCAAGGACTTGTCAAGTCAGCACATGGTTATAGTCTCAGAACAAAAGCCTGCTCCCAAGTGCTTCCCACAGTCAGTCTTGCAGTAACAACTTGGAAAGGTTTTCAAAGTATTTACCAGTTGCTGTGTCCGTCGCCCGGCATGGAAGTTCCCTCTCTGTCATCTGCACAAATCCCCTTGCATTCCTCCACTTGCTTTACCTGCTTTTTGTTATGTTGCACCCACAACACTGTGGGCTGCTGGCTTTGCAGTGCAAACAGCAGTACCAACCTGGATGGCTTTTGTTTTGGCTAGTCTCAGATGGTCCAAATCCAGCGGTGATGCTCCTTGAGGCAGCTTAATATTTTCTGTTTCAAACCACCCCCATCCTGAATTTTGCTTTTGTGTAGTTATACAGCAATGATTACAGATTTGGGTGGGAGCTGCAGTTGGAAAAGGCATGAAGTAGAGGGAAGGCACCCCTCCCATCCCCCTGAGCAGCTGGGAACTGCAGACATAACTATAAATTCCTGTCCAGTGAAAACTGTATTTACTCATCCAAAACAAATCCACGTACGTCACCATTGCCAAGGGCTCTCACACGATGGATCACACTGATTCACACCCCTCCTGGATGCCTCACCAGGAGACAGGGCTTGCTGTGGGTGACTGCCACAGGCCTTGCCACGACACAAGGTGACTTAATTTCAAAGAGTAAGCAGGAAACTTTGCACAGGAACATCTTCTTGGCTGGTGCTGTCCCATGAGAAAGATCAAAACATCACCCCCTCTGAGGCTGCAGTCCCTGATCCTGAGACTCCTGCCTTTGGGCCAGACATGGTGTGTTCTACCCAAACTTATCACGTGCCCTGTTGCACCTGTGGAAGGTTAAGGCCTGTGATTGATTTTTGACCTCATTGTTCTTCCCAGGCCTGTCTTGACACTCTCCACCCCCAACCCCCTCCTGTTTTTTTATGAAATCCAGGCCAGCAAGGAGGAAGAGAGAGTTCAGTGCATCTGTTCACCACTAACATTGACAAACAGCACGTAAGAGCTTTGCTAACCTGAAAAGTATTGGCATATCTAACCAAAACCCACTTGATTTCCCCTGGAAAGCAAAAACTGTGAGAGGCCATTACTAGCAGGTTGCCCTTGAATGGGAAATAATTCAATCGGGTAATGTGAGGCGGGAGAGCTTAGCTGTCATTTTACAAAAACAATTAAATGCATGAAATGTATCTTAATGATATAATTAGGGCAAAATTCCAATCCTCCATTAGTAGTGGCATTAATTATTGCAAGCACATTACATTCAGTATTGCTGGAACGATGAAAACCTTTGTTATGCAGCTTTATTAACAAACAAATAAATAAATAAAACCCGATTATCTGCTCCTCAAGAGAAGCTCTGATGCGAAATTACTTTTGAACAAACCTTGATTACTTTTGCCTGTTCAGGCTGCTGGCAAGAGAGGTCAAAGCACCACAGGGAAGCTACTGTAAAACACTGAACTGCTGTTGGGACCCACCATGGCTGTTTCTGGGGGAGTTTGGTGAGGAAGTTGTATGAAGCAAAGTTGATTAGGACCATCACACTGACCCCACAGCTCTCTTCTCTAACACACCTATTTACACACCAGCTGTGTGCAAGACTTTACTTCTACCCTCCTAAAGCAACTGAAATCTGTTGTCACCTTCAGGACCTGGTTTGCAGCAGGGCAAGATCTCACCTGCCTTGTACGAGAAGCAATGAATCACAGCTTTTCAGTTTTTACAACTTATTTTACACTTGTTTCTCTTCTCTGCTCCCACTCACTCAGACTGTCAGTTCTCTGTGAGGTTCCTGGGGTTTTGAGGCAGTTGGTTTGGCACAGCAGAGCCAAGGGCTTTGGAGCCAAGTCCCTTCTACCTTCACTTCAGAGGAGCCGTCGATCAGCTGCTAAAAGGCTCTTGGAAGATGCTCAAAACTGTTTTATATATTGTGACAAATAGTGGAATTACCCATCTCAGAGGTGTAAAGATATCAAATATACCTTTCCAACCAATGGAGGAAGCCATCAATAACGTTCCCCCACAGGTACACATTTGGGACTATAAGAGAACTTATTAGACGTGGAAGCCTGTTTACAGTGATTTTCAATGTTTAATTCAGCACAAGGAACAAAAGTTGGAGAAATTAACCCCCTCCAGACAGCCATGTGACTCTTAGGTAATAACTGCCAGAGGACAAGCAAACACATCAGTTGAGTGATTGTGTGGATACCTGCTGAAAGAAAGGGATTTTCAATTATGCATGGTTGATTTTCCACATGTACAATTCCCGTTATACAGGGGAAAAAAAAATCAATTAGTGAGAGTCATTTGTTTCTGAACACATTGGTTGGAGAGAAACATTAGTTCAGAAACATTAATTTCTGGACAAATGTTTACAATTAAAATGCAATTTTGATTCCACTCAAGTCCTCTCCTGTTACCCTGTATCTCAGACAGAGAAGAGAAGAAATAAGAGTCTCCAGGAAAGGCAGATCAGGGGTTGCAGCACTGGGAAGTCCAGCCCTGGGTTTGGTGAGAGGACACTGAGACACATCAAAGGACAGGGCTGGGGCACTGGGCTGTTTGTGCAGCTGAACCTTGGTCCTCAAGCCACAGACAAGTCCTGGGTTAACGGGAACCCAGGAGCAGAGAGGACAGCACAGAGATGGCCTGTGGGGATGGAGAGCAACATGATGCAGCCGCTGAGAGTTTAGGGGTTTTTTTTCCTATGTAGGACTGATAATGCAGCATTTTTTTTAAAGCAACATGTACCGGTGCTGGGTGACATTTGTGCTGTTTGCCCAAGGCCTAAAGTCAGTCCAGAAGCTGAGGACCAAGACAGAAAGTAGCAATGAGCGCAGTCTCCTGGGGTGTCAAAATCCCCCACACAGGCAGAACTTGCAGAAGCAACAACTCGTGGCTGTGCTTTCACCCACACAGGGAACCGAGAGCCAGAGCACGAGAGGAAAACCATTGCCTTTTCCCATAAACCAAAACTTTAAGAGAAAAGACAAAGCCCATTTTCCAAATTCACATGTGGTTCCAGCAATTACTCACCACCAGCTACATTTGCTCATGACTCAGTCCGAGACCTCGATTCAGAGCTGAAACCTCACCGAGGAGCCGGGCATGTTCTGACGAATGGGAAGAGCTGAGTAAACCTGTAAAAATTCTTTAAAGTTAGTCGACTTCCTTAAAGCTTTACTTCATACCAGGCTTTTCTACACCGTGAGGAATCTCAATTACATTCCTCGGTACTGTCCCTTTGTTCCCCAACGCAGCTACTCAAACACCACGCACCCCAAAACGCAGGGGCTCCTTTTGAAGCGCTGCCAGGCTGTAGGCAACTGCGACCACATCCTTCTGCACACGTCAAGAACAAGTTTGCTGAAGGTGCCTCACCTTCCTTGAGATCTGCTGCACATAAAGCACCTGCCTGCATCACCCCCCCGGTGGGGTTTTCTGCAACCAAAGTTGATCTCCTGCCACAGGTTACTCATCAGATCTAAACTCTCAGCAGCAGGGTGCAAGTGCATCCAGGCACTGAGAAAATACACAGAAATTGTTTATTTAAATAGTTTATTTGGGCATTTACAGTAAAACCTGGCCTGGAGAGTGTAAATAGAGTCCCAGTTTCATGCCACTCTTACAACATTACTGTAAATCTAGTCATAGTATTTTTTACTTCAAGCTCAGGAATTATGCACCCAGCTGACCTTGCACTGGCACAGGAGGGAAGGAAGCTTTCCAGACCTCCTGTTTGCAAAGCAATAAAACATAACAGGGCTCAGAGATCAGAGGGAAAATAAACAGATCCTTTCGCTCAACCTCCTCCAACTCCCCCTTTTTTCCTCTCCCCAGCTTATATTTAGCTCAGGCTTCTCCATGCCCATGGAAGAGCTGCCCTGGGAGCAGGGAGGCAGGGCATCAGGGCCAGGCTCCTTGAGAACCTCCTCAGAACAGAAAATTGACAGACTTGCTCAGCAGAGCAGAGGGAAACAGCAGCTCTCAAGAGCAAAATAGAGATGAGATGGGCAGTCAGGCCCATCAGGGTCATTCGACATTTGTTTTTTAACCTGGTTCTGCTCATCTGAACCTTGCACAGCCTGAGGTCGAGATTCAAGGAACAAAAAATAGATTTGTGTGTGCACATTAATAAGTTGTCTGAAGTGAACATGTGCTTACAGCTCATTTTCTTCCCAGGGAAAGCCACTGGTGTGCACTGATCCCAAGTTAAAACCTAACCCAGCTCCATCCTCACACTCACATCAGCTCTGCTGATTACCCAGACCCACCCAGACCCTCCTGAAAGCACCCTGAAGGGGTTGGTCTTGCAGGACTGCATGCTTGCATGACTATTTTAGAGCTGAAGTGTTTTGGATGCCTAATTCTTACCCATCCTAACTGGCCCACAAAGGAGAAGGTGGGATCCTAGTGCAGCCCCACCTGCCCTGGTCCAGAGTTGCTTGGAGAGCAGTGCATGAAGGTGCTTTTTACTCACATTTCCAGCCTCTGTGTTTTTAAAGCCAGGCTGCTCATTAGCAATGCACAGCAACACCAAGCAATAGCTTTGTCCTGCAGAGTTACTCTCTTAATCAAATGCAGCTTCACAGAGCCACGTTGATCTAATTGTTCAATGTCCAGGTTCCCTGCCTTCGCAGAGATAAATACTCCAAGGAGCTGCATTTTGACTGGCATCCAAAACTCACCACTGGTTGCTGGGATTGTGATTTATTGCTGCTGCTAACAATCAATCCTAAGGCAACCATGTGCATTTGAACCAAGAGTCAGGATTGCACGAGGGGGGAACGAACACCCACTGGGAGCTGACAACTAATGGATCCTGACCAGCAGTCAACGCTCTCACACGTTTCTGCATTGCAAACCCCACCCCAAGTGCACTGCATTGAGTGCTTCATGTCATCTCCCCTCTGCCTGGTCCAGAGCCATCAGTCTGGTCAGCCAGAGCTCTAAATTTCATTTCTCCACTTTTCAGTCTTACCTGACAACAGGCTCTCCATGTGCAGACACGGGGAGGAAGCTCAGAAGCTGTGCAGCCACCAACCCGACCTGCTGGGCAACACAGGGGTGCTCTCCAGCAAGCAGCAAGCCCCACTCACTCTGAGAGCAGCAGCTCATGTTCCCCAGGAAGAAGGCAGACAGGGAGGAGGCCCTGGAGCTGCCACGATCAATGTACTTCCAGCTACAGAGGAAGAAAAAGCACACATACAGCTCTGGCAGCGTGTGGCTCCAGGACAGCCTGAAAGCCAGTTTTGGGTAGCCATAAAAATGCCATAAATCCCAATCTCACCTCATAAAGAGGTGGCTGCTGTTTCAGGTTTATCCTTCCTTCGCATCACCCAGGCAGCCTCAGAAACCTGGGACATCACTAAATCAAAACCCACTCCTGCCTCATGCAGCTGCAGAGGGTGGTCAGGAAACACCCTCTGCAAAAACTCCTGTAGCTCCTACTCAGCAGCAAAGCAGAGAAAACCCCAGAGGAAACCACCACCTTCCCTGGAGCTGCTTAAATTTGCCTCCTGGGCCATGGCAAGATTGTTCCCACCTGGGACAAAGATCCCATCTGGGCCAGCTGCCTGCCTGTCCCTGCCTGTCCCCACCTGCCCACTCACCAAGAAAAATTCTAAATCCTCCTTCACTGGGTTCCAAGGACAGGGGTGAGCGTTTGGCAGGGCTTCTGAGCAAGGGGAAAGGGAAAGAGGGAAGCAATTTTGCCCCCATCATACCTTAAATGAAGGATATCTTGGGCAGTGCTTTTCCAGCCTGATCATGTCTAGGAGCACAAGGCGGGAATTATTTCCTCTTTTCTCCTGCCCAGTCCTTTGCTTTTGCTCCTGTTACACAGTCTTGCTTTATGCCAAAGCAGTGGGATTTTCTAGACTTTTTTTAAAGAAAAAAAAAAAAAGGATAGCAGCAAGTGTTTGGAGTAAATTCCCATTAGAGTTGGAAGAGTCAACATCAGGATTCCTGTGAGAGCACGTTGATTTCTTAATAAATCTCACTGAAACCCTTCACTGGAGCACTCACCATGAGGGAGATTCTGTTTCCAGTCACTTTACTGAGGGTTTCTGCCCCTGGTCAAGGCTTCCCCTCCCTCGGTGCTGAGACAGGGCTCTGCCTGCACAGAGGCTTCGGGGCCAGCATGGAGAAAAAAACTCCAACAAATCAACCTGTGGGAAATGCAGCCTGAGCAGATTAAAAAGCAAGAGGTCGACTCCAGGTTTCCCACCTCAAAGCACTCCAAGCCATCCTGAGAATCACTGGTGGGATGAACCCTGAGCACCAGGACTGGAGCTGAACAAGCCCTGGCATGGAGGGGGTTTGCTCTGTGCCCTCCAGGCACAAACCAGATTAAATGCAGGCAGAGGATGGACAAGGAGAGCAATGCAGAGTTTGGGTTAGGACAAGTAGATAAAATATGGAGACAAAAAGCAAAAAATAAGTGCTTTTGTGCAATTTAGATTCTTTGAAGTTGGAATTTGCACCTTCCAGCAAGCACACCAGGTAAAGCCACAAGAGCTGCAAAAAGGGCTCTGTTGCTGGAAGCAGAGGGAAAATCTGAACCCCCTTTCTTAAGTCCTATTCAATTTTCAGCACATAAATCTGTTTAAAATCAAAGGCTTTGCCACCTGGGGTTTCCAAAAGTCACAAAGTTGTTTCTTCCACTGAGTTGCAAAAAAAAAAACCAAAAAAAAAACCCCAAGTTAAAAATAATCATTTGCCAATCAGTGCTGCTGCAGCGTCCCCAGATCACCTCATTAGCTGCAGAAAGGTAGCTTAGTAACAGCATCTCTCTGCCCGTTCCCACGCACTGCACGGGTTGAACTTGCCTTTTTTTTTTTTTTCCTTGTCATTTAAAAAAATTCCCTTTTGGAAAATGTGGTGTCAGCTGAGTTCCCATTTTCTGTGGGAAGATGTTGGTTTCAGCTGTGAATCCGAAAATGAAAAATGTCGTTTCGAAACAGTGATTCAAACCAAACCTTGTCCTTTCCCTGCTTCGCCGTGCCTGGAACAAGGTGGATGTATCCCACTTGGATATTTGTGATCCTGTGGTTGGTGTAGGGGCATTGCCTGCTCTCAGACACTTAGTGTTTTGGGGTTTTTTTGCACATGAGATGGGAAAAATGCTTTGGAGCCCCTCGAGCCAACGTTGGACCCATCGGCATCAGCACAGCACTAAAAACATCTGACTTCCTACCACGGGGAAAAGTGTTCCAGCCAAGGGCAGCTGCTTTCCAGCACTGCATCACCCTGGGTCATCTCTCCAGCAGCAATGGACACCAGGAATCCCACAAAATAAACCACAAGTGGGAGGCGAGTAGCACAGTTCAGGAATCAGAGCCAGAGGGTTGGATTTGGGGTTCTCCTCCCTGGGCTGCAATTAAGCTGCTTTCAGTCATAACCAGTGGTATTTTCCCAACTGGCCACCAGCCCGGGGCTGTGTTGCAAGTAACTGTCCAGGCAGAGCATCCCAGCCTCCCGCTGAAGCCCACAGGAGCTCCTCATGCCCACATTAAAGCCAAGTGTCCACCACTTGCCCATCCAAAGCAGCTGGAGGAGCTGCTTGTCAAAGCCAGGGGCCACTTCCAACAGTGCTGCCACCCGAAACACAGACTTATGATCAGCCAGAGAGAAGGGCTAGGGAGACCAAGGGCTTGGGCAGAGCTAGTGACCCTCAAAGTCCAGGGATTAATGAATACACATTCCTTAATCCCAAGAGGGAACCCAAGGTCTGGGTGAACCTACAGGACATCCATCCTTCAGACACACAAAAGAAAACGCCCTGCAAACAGTCAAGTTTTCAATCACTTTAATGTGATCACTGCAATTTGACCACAGTCTCAGAAAGGAAAAGAGTCACACGAATTATCTGTGCTTAGGATTTCAGTCAATCTACGCAGTTCTTGTTGATTGACGTTATTCAAGTTAAGACCTTCTGACCATCAGTGACGTTCTTGGCTGAAAAGGCAGGACCGCGAGTGTTGGACATACTGGTGCAAACCGGGAATGCTTCTTCTGGGAATTCAAGCTGCACCACCTGATCTACTCAAAAGGAACCAGAGCTGTACACGCACACAGGCACACACGGACCGAGCATGCAAATACACCAGGAACCAGCTACAGCTTCACGGGGGAAACACGGGGGGCAATACAGAGGCTGGGCGGTTGTTCAGAACAAGGAAGGGGGAAACCCACACAAATACCCAAAACTGAGCAGATTCATTTTCCAACATCCGAAAAGAAAACAGGAAGAGCTTTTGAAATTACATTGTGTTGACAAACTCTTGATTTTTTTTTTTTTTTTTGGGGTGGGGGGGTAACAAAGCAAAAGGTGAAGGCAAATTTTCCAAAGTATTGTAAAATTTATTGTATAAGTATTGCAGCTTTTAGAATGACATATAATTGCCACTATCGGTTACTGGTACACAAGAAGCGTTTACAACAGATTTTTGTAAATTGGCATCAGAGTACATATTCATACTAAAACAGCAAAATATAGATAAGTACTGCATTGCATGTGCTGTCAATAGTTTACATAAGTTTAAATTGAACAGAACTCAGGATACAGGACTGCCTATAACAAACTCCAAAGCCAACGCAATGCAACTGGAAGTTTAAGAAAATATTAATACAATGAAATTAGGACTTTAATGTTGTCCTTCATGAGCTTCTATAGTACAGCAAAAATTTGAAGCATGGTTTCTGGAAAACTTCTTTTTGTTTTTTTTTGTAACTTTGTGTTGTACACAGAAAATCTCTGAGTGGTACAGAGACAGAAGAGATTAAAAATTCATCCTGTTCTGGCCCAGCACTGCTAATGCTACACGTCTGATTCAGTCTTTTCCCGATCCTTAGTAAAAACGTTGGGCTTTTCTTTATTTATTTTTTAATATAGCAGTTAGTGCAATTTCATAGTTCAATACACACACAAAAGGGTGATTCTCCAGAAAGCAATGGGATATCCTTAGACCCCCACTTAAGACAGAATGAATTTTGTAACACTTATGGAAACAACACACTGGATTAGTAAAGCTGAATCCTCAAACTGGTGAAATCAAGGGTTGTGAAGGGAACACGTGTTTTACCAGTGCCAGCCCCAAATGAAACCCATCCTTCCTCCCCATCCAGATTGACAAAGCCACGTTCCCATTCTAGGCCATTAAGATTTGGGGGCACTTTAAGGATGCTGTTTGCCGTACTGTAAGCTAAGAAACTCTGCAAGATGAACAACCCCTTTTAAAGCTAACGTGACTTAAAACTCCAAGCAAAAAGGCAGGGTAGGACACGAGGTTGCTAAGCAGTGCCTTGTTTTTTCTGTATTTACTTAAAAATGAATCACTCCTAAGGGGCCTGAATCTCTCTGCTGGAAGCTGCAAGACACCTGTGGAGCAGGGCCACAGCCCAGCTCTAGCACCACTCTCTGCTGAGCTGCACCAAGGCCAGAGGGAACGGGACAATCAGCAAGGGTGTGCAAAGCAAATTCCCTGCCTTGGTGGCAATACGGGACGTGGGAATTGGGAAGAAATGGACCCCGAGGCAAAAAGTAACATTAAATAGTAATAATAATAATAACAATAACAACAACAATAATAATAAAAAAAAAGAACAGACCATTATTTCTCAACACCCACTCAGAACTTGGAGTTGATCTGAGCCCAAGACCTGGTATCTGCACTTGAAATACACAGTTCTTGGGAATGCAAAGAGAGGGATGGACAGAAGAAAGACTAAAGGTGACAACTTGGCTCCACCAAGGAGCTGCACCCGCTGCCTGGGACCTGGGGCTCCCCCTCACCAGGGCTGCACTGGCCTGGGGAAAGGTGGCAGCTTGGGTTTTGTGCATGGATGGGCTGAAAGGCATCGTTTGCAACACAAATTTGGTGTTGATGAGCCACCCTGTTTCACACTCATTAAGTTCCCCTAACTAGAGAAAGAGGTAAATGAAACTGAACCCAGGAACTCAACAAACTGATCACTCAACTGTAGAGCTCGGGGTGATGCTTCAGAAGTAAAAGCTCACACTGGGAGTGGATTGGGGAGGGAGAAATAAAAAAAGAGAATTGGTTGAAATTTTGAGGACTTCCAAGCATGAAAGCTGGGTTCAATTGCACTGCATCTTCAGACCCTCTTCCACTACCCCTCTGTGCCTGTCCAGCCCCTGCCCACTTCCCTGACTTTTCCACGGGGTTTGGTGTCCAGGTGACACCCTGTGACAAGACAATCCTGTTACCTAACAACCTCTGGTCCCCACGCCACCTCCTTACTCACTGCTCAGTTTTAAACGTGTGATGCATATTCCACCCAAAATCTGCTGAGGTAACCGTATTTTTTTTTTTTTATAGCAAACAAACTAGTTCAGATCACTGAACAACCACCCCCCCAAAAAAAAAACAACACCCCAAAACAAAAACAAAACACAAACACCCAACCCCAACAACACTATTCACGCATTTTGGCTCAAGAGGGCAGTAGATATTATATTTCGGTTTCTCTTTTGGTTGGTATCTCATTTACAATATCCACCACAGATTCCTACCTCCCTGGGTAGGATAATGTGCATAAACGTGTTCAAGTTCCCTAAGAACAGTCGGAGCAGAGCAGCGGCCGAGGGAGCAGCCGGCGTGGCCAGGCACAGGGAGCTGCTCCGGGAAAAAAGGGACTGGAAAAGTGAATGCAAGGTCCAAAGGAGCAAGAGACCAGACGCTGGTTACTCGTGACACTAAGGATGATTTTGCTTTCCCCTCTCTAAAAAGGGAGGGTTACTGTTTCTTTAATAAGGCACTAAATAGACATGTTACATAAAGGAAAGATACATTTTAAAAACTCGTACAAATTCATCAGTTTTGTACCTTTCATGACAAACTAGATTTATTTCCTTTGCATTTTTTTTTTGTGGCTTTTTTTTCTTTTTAGGTCATCAAAATTTAGGTTACATGACTGTAAAGCTATGAAGATTTCAAGAGCTGTGGAAAAGCAGTTTGAAATATTGAGAAGGTACAGGACTATTTCTAGGCAGAAATAAAAAAAAAAAAAGCAAAAAAACAATGATCAAACTTCAAGTTCAGCTATTCATCATCTTCTTTAAAATATATATAAATATTGTTCAAATGGTCAGAACTTCAAAACCGTTCTCATGGTTAGGTTCGTTTTCGTTTTCAAGTAATAGAAAAGTTGCTTAAAAACAATAGTTATTGCCTTTATATCTTTCATTTATGTCACTCTACTAGATAGCATCCTGCAGAAAAAAATCAAATCACACCCCCTTGTAAAACCTTCGCTCTCTGTGGTTTCCCTACCGACCCTTCCTCGCGCTCGGAGAGACGGGACCCACAGCGGGATTTTTCCCTTTTTGCCTCCTCTCCCTCACTCTCTCAGGTTTCCCACTCGCTCGCTCCGTCACCTACGAATTCACCGCGAGGGCAACACACCTACCAGACACCTACACGATATAAAATGTAAACAAGAGCATCGTAAGACAAAAAAACGCTTCCGAAACCAAGATAAATTAAACGACGCACAACACCCGGCGGCGGGAGGGCAGGTGGGACCGTGGGGTGAGGGACATTTCAGAGGAGGGAAGGGGGGTTTGCTTCTAAAGCCTTAAGCATATTTCTGTAGCCTTTAATTAATACATCATCACAGGAGCAGATTCATTTCCATCTACTGTACCCGGTGCCTCTTTAGCTGGGATAATAATGGGATGATAATGTAAAAAAAAATCAGGATGACCAGGGACGGCAGAGCTGCGAGACACGGCTGCGCCTGCTTATGCCAAACAGAGGTTTGGGAGGCTGATACAAAATGAAAATGATGTTCACCACCACCACACTTTTCAGCTCGTCCTTTCAAGGAGACATTTAAACCCAGCTGAAAGGCAGCCGGTGGGTGCGTTACCAGTGACTCACACCAACTTCCACAATCACCACTTGGGCTCCAACAGGGCCCTTCAGTTGAACATTGAAAGAAATAAACCAAAAAACACTTTGTTCCTTCAGACACAGACGTTTATTCTCATCCCAACCACCCCCCCCTCCAAAAAGTTAGAGGTTGTAAAAAAAAAAAAAAAAAAAAAAAAAAAAAAAAAAAAAAAAAAAAAGAAAAAATCAAGTAATTTTGGCCTGCTTCAGTCATTCCTGACTCTGGGAAGCAGGGAGTTTTCATTTTACCTTGTTACTCCAATAATCCTACCGGATGACATACAGACACACACCAACTCCTCTTGCTTTGTAGGGAATGTATAAAGGCGTGGCTGTCGGCGGCCACGCGCAGGGACTCTGGAAATTCAGGATTTCCATAAGCTGCATCTCGCTCACCGCTCCTCCCAGGGCTGGCATCTCCACTCCAGCGATCCTCCTCCCCTTCCAGCTACTTTGTTCTTCACTTCGACATAGATCCCTTAACAGGTTCATGGTAGACATGATAGAGGCTTTGACCAACACAAGCACTGACATATTTATATTAAAAAATAGTGCAAAATTTCAACATTTATATAAATAACTCTAAACCCCTGCTTTTGATTTTTTTTTTGTTTTTTGTTTTTTTACAATGTAATACACGCTTTTTGAGTTGGCACTCAAAAAATTGCCATTTTTCTTCTAGTTCAGAAAACAACTTTTTTTTTTTTTGAATAGGCCTCTTCTAATACAAAAATACTCCTGCTCCTTACACATACACTTTCTCTTATTTTTAATATATATTTATATATTTATATTGCAGATCTTTAAACAAAATGGTTTTTGTGCAAATATTTTGTTTTTAAAGATAAGTGAAATATCAAACAAAAAAAAAAAGCATTCACACACAGCCCAACTAGAAACAAAAAAAAAAAAAAAAGACTACAGTTGATTTTTTTTTCCTTTTTAAACGTCTAGACACAGCTCAATAAAGAAATGTTTTTGCAAGCTTGGTAGGCTTGTGCATTCAGACCAGACATAACAAGTAAATATTTATACACGGAGAGATGGGGAAGGGCTTTTTTTTTTTCTTTGCTCATCTTCCTCAACTCTCTCTCTCCTTTTTCTTTTAATGAGAAGTGCAGAGTGTTTCATTTACTTTCTTGCCTTTTTTTTTTTTGCCTTTTTTTCTTCTTCTTTTTTTTTTAAAAGGGGTGCCCTTTTTGTTTCTCTTTCTCTTTGTTCCACGCCGTTGTGCTCTCAAGGCCATTGATCTGTGAGTGATGGAGTCTGCTGCCCTCCAAGATGGGGGGCATCCCGTTGTTGTTCTGCTGGTGCTGGTAAAACGTGGACCCCGGGTAGTGCCCGATGACCTCGCTGTAGGTCGGGGGTGGTCCCTCCATCCTGCCATTGCTCCCATAGCAGGTCGCGCTGATGCCAGAGTTACTGCTGGGGGGGCACGGCCCCCCGTACACCGAGTTATCTATCAAGTCACTGTCGAAGATGGTTCTGTTGGGGGGGGCCCGCACCGACTCTCTGTTGAGCTCCATTTGCTGCTCGGGGTCGCGCAGCTGCAGCGTGCAGGGTCCCTGGTACGGGGGGGGCTCCTCGCCGTCCGACAGTGAGATGGTGGGCGGCAGGTCGATCTCGTGCTGCATGTAGGGGTAGGTGGGCTGGAACCGGTTGAAGCGGTCCCTCTGCAGGAAGGATGGCACTGCCAGGCGGTCGCTGGGCCTCGGGGTGTAGATTTGCTGCTGGAAGGGAGAAAGAGAGAGAGAAAGAGGGCGAGGAGTGTGAGACGCTGCAGCGCGGGACGGCGGGAGAGGCAGCGGCGCCCGCATCGCCCTCACCTCTGTTATTCCGTTCCCCGACACGGTGCTTTCCGAAGGCCACAGGCTTCCCTCCTGCATTGGAAAGGAGAAGAGAAGGCACAGTGAGTCTGACTGCCAGGGTGGGTTAAAGCTCCCTCTGCAAACAGCTCGTGCCAGGTCTCAGCCCAGAGCCCAGGTAAGATGCTGCTGCTGCTGCCAACAAGTTCCTGCAGCAACACACAGCACATGACCAGAGGATACAGAGAGGGTAATCAGACAACAGAATGGGATGCCCAGGGAAGTGGTGGATTCTCCATCCCTGGAGGTTTTTAAGATGAGACTGGATGTGGCACTTAGTGCCATGGTCTAGTAACCACGGCGGTAGTGGATCAAGGGGTGGACTTGATGATCTCAGAGGTCTTTTCCAACCCAGCTGATTCTATAATTTTATGAATTCACTGTGATCATATATGCTGGGTATCACAGAGGTACATGCTAAGGTATTACCACTGAAAACACCCCTTCTGATCAAAATTTCCCTCCATTTTCACCTCCATTTCTATTTAATAGATCATTTGCAGAATGAATGATGAGAACGACACCAGCAAACAACCCTCTCTCCCGTTTGCAGACTTCCCCCCTCCCGCCCCCACACACCCAGCATGGTTCTTTCCCTGGTTCAAACATGCCAGAGGAGTATTTTTCAATTTGTGATCCATGAGCCGTGGGTGATTCACAAGACATCAGAAAATGCTCCGTGAAATAATGACAAGATTGAAAAAAAAAAAACAAACCAAAAAAAACCCCCTCACACCCACATTCTGATGCATACAATCAAGGAAATCATAGGAAAATAAAGATAATAAGCAAAGACCCAAATGTTAAGTCTAATTTTGATTTGGCTTAAAAAATAGAAATCTGTAGCAAGCGGGTGGTTCCAGAGTATTTTTTCCACAAAATGATAAGTGGTCCTTGGCTTAAAACAGACTGAGGGATTGAGGTGTAGAGGTTTCCTTACACTGCAAACATCACCCTGATCCTGCAATCCACACCCTGGCGCCAATAACCCCAGGCATGATAAAGCCACAATTTCCCCCAAACTCTGAGATAAGTTTACAATTCATGATCAAAACAAACAAACAAAGGTTCTTCCCATCTGCTAGTGATACTCTGAGTGTACACAGTTCACCCCAGACACTTTTGCCTTAGGGACCGAAATATTTAAATATTACTAATATTCACATATAGCAACATCCCTCTGGCAGGCAGGGCTGGAGGAAAACAGCCAGAAGGCTTGTAATTATAACCTAGAATAGCTGGCACTTCTCAGTTCCTTGCAGGTGAATCTCCAGCCCTTGCACTAGCAAGTCAGGCACAGGCAGAAGTATTTACCAACAGTGGAAAAAAAATGCCAAGGGAAAAAGAAACCCCCTTTATCCCTTTAAGTGTCCCACTCAAAGCCTATGCAGCAGGGCCCTCCTGGTGAGCAAACCACACTCCTTCCTGCTATGAGAACACATATTGCTCTAATGGTGGGGGGTCCAGGCAGCCCCGTGCCCCCCGACACCCTGTGAAAAGCTGTAGTGGTACCGCAACACCACAGGCACTTTCCCTGATAAAGTCAGAAGGGATTTTGCCTGTCTGATCCTCCCTGGACCTCATCCAGCTGTGAAGCACATCTGGCCTCATCGCAGGATGCAACACACAAGGGAACAGGTTGCTGCATTCCCTTGCAGCCATGGCAGCATCTCCAATCCCCCTCCTGACAGAGCCAGGGTGTCCCCGTGGGCAGTGCCAGACCCCAGTGCTGTGACAGGAGCCTCAGCACCCCCCTGCAAAATGCACTGACAGCCCAAAACACGGCACCAGCACTGTGCTAAAATCTGCAGAGAAACCACCCATTATATCCCCCTGCCCTCCCTTTTTCTTATTTTCCCCAACTTTGGAATATATTTTCTCCTATGGTAGCGCACATGGTATCAGATATGGACAGAATACATCAGGTTCCTGTTTTTCAAGCTCAGCTCTGCACATAAACCTCAAGGCAGTCCTGGTGCCAGTGCAAAGAAAACAGTGATTTATATGGAAATGAGATGGCCCGGAATCTTCTCCCTTCTTGGTATTTTTTAGGAGCACCTCCTCGGAGCAGAGGTAAAGTTCCACAATACCCAGTACCAGCACCTTCCCTGGCCACAGCTGTGGAATGTGCTGGCTGAGCGACCGCCCTTCCCCGTGTTTCCTACAGACCTTGAGATTCCAACATGCAACTGTTTACACAGGCATCGACTGTTTAGTCTGGTCCATTTTACATGGATTTCTTGCCTGCAGGGATAGGCTCCAGTCAAACTCCCCCAGCAGCTAAAAGATCCATGGGGAACTGCATCTACCACAGACCAAATCCTTGCCTCTGACTCCCTGCTCAGCCATGGCACTGACACCAAAGGGCACAGGGAGGATTGCCAGTGCCCCCACATGCAGTGCCAGACTTTCACCTCATCCCAAAGGACGCCAAAGCAGCAGGCAGGAGCGGGAAGCACTCCGAAAATTGTGTTTACTTTGCCATGCCCCCGTGGCAGACTTCCTGAGCAGTGAGTACCCCACTGCCTTCTGCTAGATGTTTTATATTTAACTTGGCAGTGGGCAGTGCCATGGCAATATCCCATCTGCTTCCCCCTTTCCTGGGAGTGATGTCAGCCAGTGCCCATGAGGGTGGCTGCATCCCGGCTCTGAGAGCATTGCCGTGCTCAGCTGGGACACCCCACCTGGCAGGCAACTGGGAGGGCACGTACACAACATCCCCTACCCCCAAGCACCCAGAGTCTGCACTAATATCCCATCCAGGTGTTTGGAAGCAAAGCTCTGGCTCACACACCAACTCATCTGTTTGTACAGATGAGGTCCAGGAATGATGCTCTGGGCAACACACGGATGCAAGAGCAGCAAACCAGTACAAACAGCACTAAAATGGGATCCTCAGAGATATAAGCAGCAGACAGGAGATCTGTTTTCTATAGGAGCTGGATCTCTGCAGCTGTTACCAACCACCTCTGCCGGGACTCCAGAGCCTGACCCAGACATGCTCACTCCCCGCCACCGACACACTACCATGAGCCCACCTGGGGAATGGCTCAGCTCTCCTAAAAACTCCACAGTGGGATTAAAATTGCTGGAAATCAGTAATCAGAGGAGGGGGAAGCCTCAGGGACAGAACACATACGTGCTTTTAGCCTTCACTTTGGCCCTGGGATGGCTCCACAGCCCCACCAAACCAGGCAAAACTGTGCTGCCCCAGCGGGAGGGTCACAGCTGGAACCCTCGTCCTCAGGGCTCTCCTCACTCACCTCTGATTTTCAGAATATTTAGGACTTGAATCCATCTCAACAATGAGCAGTCTAGAAAGCCATGGTTTTCTGAAATGAAAGCTGAGATTCTGCTGTCTGGTAAGCAATAGAGCTGTAAAAGCCTCCGCAAGTATTCCAGGACTTGCTGCAGAACCTAAAATTACTTTTTAATTTCTTTTTAGAGAAATCAATCTTCCACTTTTATAGAACTGCTTGTTTTAGTAATGTCAGAGAATTTTCTCTGTAAAGCTGCATGGTGCAAATTAAGCTTCTGAGCCTTCAGAGGGACTCATATTTTCCATTTTGGGGGACAAAGATATGCTTGGAAACTGCAGTTAAACCACTTTTTCCTGGGAGAGTGGGATACCACTGCTCCAAAGGTGCAGGGACAGTGTCATTCTGACTGCAAAAAAAAGTTTTCAGTAGCATTTCTTAAATATTCTTAGTTCTGGAAAAATAAAGTTACTTGTCATAAGGAGACAGAGTTTGAGTACAGCGAGAACAGTGATGGAGAAACACATGAGGTAATACAAGAACTGCTTGCCAGCGAGAACCGCATTAAAAAAAAAAACAACCTTTAGGGAAATTAATTTCTCCTTCAGCTGTAATTTTTGAGCTACAGCAACAAAAAAGGACAACTCCGGCAGACCGAGCATCCTCCTGACCATGGGATGAACTGCTTTAATATTTCAGAAGATGAAAAGCGTGAATGCAGCTCCAGTGCCCGTCTGCGGTCACGACACCAAAATGAAGTTTGGGATTTAAAAAGCCCAACACCAGTTCAGCGCAAGTTTAATGGATTACATAAACCAGTATCCAGCCCTGAGTGGCCTCTGCCTGCCAACACCCAGCCCTCCTTCAGACTGGAGCTGTTTTCTGCTAAAAGGCACACTGTGCTGAGCCTGAAAGGTGCTGCCCTTAAGATCTTTATTATGCTGGATCCCACTGTAATGAGATTCCCACTCATTAGCACATGAGGTGCTTCTCCATCCCATCAGGAAGGTGCTTGGGCCACAGGGAACCTCTGCTGCCACTCCAACAACACTGCACACACAGCACAGACAGCGCAGGGAGATGGGGAATAGTTCTAAAGAGGGGAAAAAAACCACTAAAATTCCACATTCCTATTTCTCTCCTTAAAACTAAAAAAGGTTTTGAAGACTCCACACCCTCACTGAGGTCACGCAGAGGCACAGAGGTAAAACTCTGCCAAAAAGCCATTAAATCACTGATGTGTCTGAAAGCTGAGTAAATAACAGAGCTGGGCCAAAAAATGGCTGAAAATGTCGGCCTGGTAAAATTCAAAAAATTAGAAAGAAAAAAAAAAGAATAAAAGGTAAAAAGAATTATTTTTTTAAACAGCCCGTTTTTCATTCAACCTGAAATTTTTGGTCAATCTCCATGTGATTTTCTCTTCTCTTTCCATGCTAGCCTTCTTTCATCTTTTTAAAGAAAATAAAAACAGGCCACTTAAGAAAACAGAAATTAGTGTATTAAAATAAAGAGGGCTTGATGTGAATTTTGCCTTGAAAATGTAAAATGAAACACTTGGCATTGTTCAAGTAAAACATTCTGGGCACGATAAAACAATATAAAAAAATCTGAAAACGGGAAAACAATGTTTCTGCTATTTTTAATAACTCGTGCTCGGGTGCCCACACTTTGCCACTGCTGGATGTGCACAGGATGGTAAGAGGAACATAAGATTTCAGTGACCCCCAGAGAAGCCAGGATGCCTGCAGGGAGTTTAGCCCTGATCCCCAAAGCAGGGAGGTGTCTGAGCGATCTCCACCCTCCCACCAGCTGGTTTAATGCGGGATCAGGTGGGATCGAGCGTTCCCAGCACTTTGATCCCGCTGCAGCAGGACAGACATCCTCGAGCTGGGCTCACGGCCGTGCACTCTGCAGATGTGCTCCACAGCCCACGGGATGAAGGGTGAGTTAACTGAGCTTGGGGTTTGCACAGCTCTCCTTCCCAAGGGGAATCTTCCTCAGTCGGCACAAAGCAACTGATAAGGGACCTTCGTCTGCCGCGTGTGGTGTGTGACAAAACGAGCAGCTATGAGGGACAGCCCTGGGCAGCCTTCAACTGCACTGTGCTGAAGGCTGATTCAGTAAAAGATGTTAGGTATCTCCCTCAGGAAAAAAAAAAAAAAAGAAAGTGGAAAAATAGAAGAAAACAAAAAAGCAGGCAATCCCAGTATTTGATAATTTTTCCTGCAGCGAGTACAGATTTGATTCAAGAGAGCACTGTCCCACAGCAGCCTGCCCTGGGACCCTGCAAAGGAGGGGGCATGGAGCAGTGACCTTCAGAGAGCCCTATTGTTTAAAGAGCTCTAAGATCCTTCAGGGTGAAGGCTAAAAAATAAAATAAGTCTCAGTACAAGATACCCCTGCGCTGAAGACAGAGCCAGGGAGGCAGCTGTGAATTAAACACTGTCCTCCAAGAAAATGTGATGTCTTTTCTTCGTGCATCCTTCTAAGTCTCTCTGAGCCACTGCACTTGAGAAAACTGCATGAACCAATATCTGCCTCGAGGCTGGAGAGGTTTCCCCTCTAATCCCTGTCAGAGGTACAATTAACATGTTTCTCCTCAGGCTTTTATAAGGCAGGGAGCCTGGGCTACAGAGAACCTCTCATGCACCCCCTTGGAGAGATTTCTGCTTGTCTGGCTGACAAGTGTTTTCTGGCCCTTCTACCACCAGCAGCGGTGAAAACTGGAGCAAGTCTGTCAGGATTTCCTATTCTCTGCAAGGTAGGCAATAAATTTTTATATAGTCATTTGAGACAGACTGGAGTCAACTCAATAGCCTGGGGCTGCTGAAACAAGGCATATGAACCCCAACCAGCTGAGGGTACGTGGTGGTTTCAGGAACAGGACATGCCAAGAACAGCCTTGTGCAGTTACTTTACTGATGTAAAATCCGAACTGCAAAGCCCAGGGCAAAAGCAGATGCTATGGCTGTCCATAACTTAGCACACAGAGAACCCTAAAGAGCCAGAGGCACCCCTGAAAGGCTCCCCCACCCCCAATAACCGAGAGACACACAATGCCAAGGCCAAACATGATCCGGCACTGGTGGTTGGAAGAGCAGGGTGTGACTTACTGATGAGAGGTTCTCGTCTCGCCGCCTGCCCTGGCTGTGCCGGCTGATGAAGGATCGCGCAGAGAGTTTGTAGTGGTTCAGCAGACACGTGATCACCACCACCATCACCATCATCACCACCACGATTATGATTATCTGTACAAACTCCAACTCCGCTGCAAGAGAGAGAGACAGACAGACTTTGAGCCATCAGGAAAAGCAACAATTCATTGAGCACAAGAACAACTAATGTGGCCGAGATGCGATGACTCTGCTCATCCTTCCCCTTAAAGCTCTCACACGTGCCTACGTGGGCTCTGTGTGCTTTGAGCACAGCTACTTACTTAATAAAAACCTCATTAATTCACTTTTTCACTGTCACAGAAGGATCTCTAGGAGGTATCTTTAAGATCTACAAAGCAGTGTTTCCAGGCTACAACACAGACCAGACTTCCCAAAGCCCTCCTGGCTGCAGGGTGCTAGACATCCCCACTGCCAGGTACAAAACCAGGAGCATCCCAGTGCCTCACTCGGGGCCACACAGCCATGAACCAGCATAATTCATCCTAATGAAACCATTTAGCTGAATGCAAGCTAAATTTCTGCAATTCTCTTCCCATCACCACCACTCCTTCCTCCAGGGAGGACTGGACTGGAGTCCTCCTTGGCACATTCCTGCACCAGGCACACGTCCCCTCTGTCAGGGGCATCACAGTGAGAGCCCAGGGGATGGCACAGCACAGCAGGCACTGGCAGCCCCCCTCTCCATCGCTGCCCATCCGCCACAGGAAGCAGGTGGGGAGACCTCCTGCTTTTCGGTGAGACGCCAGATGGGTGCGATGTGTCTGCCCATGGGGGCCACATCCCGGAGCTCCAGACATCCCTGGGCTCAGGGCTCGGCCACCTGACAGTGGTAGCTTGAGTGGCTTGAACTGGCATAAAGGAAAGCTGCCAAAACCCCTCCAAACAAACAAGAACAAGCAAACAACAGACTATCCGGTTAACTCTGCAGACACTTGGCAGGAGGCAGTAAGAAGCCACTCCTAAAATTTCCTAAGGAAATAATTCCTCACACCTCTCTGAGGCTTAGGAAAATTGAGGACTAGAGGCAAACGTAGCACTCCCTGGGTCGTTATTTCCATGCATCTGGCAGCCAGGGAATACCTGCCATCCCCAAACCACTCAGCCACTTCCCTCCAAACCCCCTTGTGCCAACAGTGCCCAGGGCTGGGCAGCAGCAACTCCACTGCCCAACATAAAGGAGGGGCCAGACCAGCAACATTTAATAGTTCTGGGGATTTACACTTTGTTTGCTTCTCAGTAGGGACAGCTATAAAATCCAGTTTAGGAAAGCTGTGCCCTAAGCTATCGTGGATGCTGCCATCTGTATTTAATCTATACAGACACACACGTATATGTTTGTATATACATGGCAAGGCCCAGCAGACCTCCAAGGGCAGCATCACACCACTCACACCAGCTGGGGTGGCTTCTGCTGAGTCAGGCAAATTTATTATTTTTTATTTTTTTTTTGTGGAAAGTTTTCTCCTGACAGGTGGCATTTGAGTGCCAGTAAAAGCAAATAAATGTCAAGAAAACAGTCCAGGTGGTGAGCACTGCCAGTTACCTTGGAGCTCTTTCTGCTAAACAGCAGCTATTTCTGCCACTGCCCACTGCCTGCAGAAAGCAGAATTATGCCTTGAAAGCAGGAGCCTTATCTGGCACTTCGAGTGAGGGACTTGGAGCACCCCTAAACCGCAGCTCCTCTACACCAGAAGGATGCACATGGGGTGGGGAGAGAGGGATTAAAAGCCAAACGTTGCAAAAGGAGTTTTGCCTTGAAAATGCCTTTCATCTTAAAGGATAAGCTCTGGGTCTTTCACAGCAACCCCAGCAAGGTGCCCCACGCCACTGTGAGAGGAAGAACGTGGATAAAAACCCCCCAGATTCCCAACCATTTGATCCAGCCCCGAAGCAGCACAGCTCACCCTTGGGAATGACAGGCAACCGGACCCAAGAGCTGCCAGCGGTGCCTTGTGCTGGAGAAACTGGCTCAAACAAGAGCTCATTTCTTCTAAACACAACTCATATGCTGCAGAGCAGCCACCCAGCCTGGGTGCAGAGCCCATTTTTTTTTTTTTTCAGAATTCGTTATGGAAAAGAAAAAACTAAACAAAAAAAAGAAAAAAGAAACCCAGAAGTTTTTAGGAAGATGAGTCACTTCAGCCTCAAATGCACCATGTGCTTTGGCCACGGTAAGAAAACACAAGAAAAAATATAAATGGAGCCAGTGATGGAAAACTTCCTTTTCTGTTAAAAAAGGTATTTCTGAAGAAAAACAAGACTAAAGTAGTTGTAAAGGAAAGTTCCTTTCCTAGGATGAGAGGTCCCTTAAATGAACCAAACCTTGCTAAATTGGTCCTGGTACTTTGGTGACCCAGGTGAAGTTTTGGCCATCAGGAAGTGCTGCCCTAATTCCTTCCAAGGAGGGAACACACACAAGATGTGTCACTTACAAATGACCTAAACCAGGCTCCCCCCATACACATATAGACATAGAACCAGCAGAGCCTGAAGCAGAAGAAAGGGTGGAAATTCCATCAGGGTTTAGGACAACACGCCTGCGTCTCGTCCACCCCCATTCAGCCTTCAGTGCTCTGGGACTCCTGTAACTGGAGTATTACAAAACACTTGCCAACAGGTGCAATAGGAAGGCACAGGATGAGTACCAGAACAAAGGGGACTCTGCTTTCCAGCAGGGATGTTCCTCCTGCCCCATCTCTATCCCAAGCCCAGGCTGTGAGGAGCAGCCCAGCCTCGCCATGCCCAGGAGCAAACCCATCCCATATGCAGAGATGAGCTTTAATCCCAAGAACACTCATGTTGCCCAATCTGGCCTTTGGAAAAAATAAAATAAAAGTCAAACCAAACCAAAAAAAGGCCCACACACTCAATTTGTGCTTTTCAAGTTTCAAGAGACTCATTCCCACTTGAGGCACCAAAGTTTCTGCCAACTCTCCCTCTGTTTTAACTTGTCTTCATGGGCTTCATTTGCAGAAGGGAAAAACAAACCCAACACACTGAAAAGCTGGATATACTCAGTAAGATTTTATCCAAGCAGCTCAGTCAAACTAATGAAGAAAGATCATTAAAAACCCCAAGTTTGAGTTAATACATTATTATACAAGTGCAATTCAGCTGCTATGCTAATAAAAAGCCTTTGGGGAATGAAAAACAAGCCAAACTGCAAAGCACATAATTTATAATTCTACTGGTATTCTTAAAAACACACACACAACAAAACAAGAAAAAAAATACTCAACACATTTTGTATTTGGCTTCCTAATCATTGTCACTTTTCAATTAGAAGAGACCTCATTCCATTTCTCTCTGTAATTTTCCCCAGGGGAAGTGTTATAAATGCACTAGGCTTTACAAGATGGGCATGTTCCGCCTCCAAATGCAAAGCAAGGTCACACTAATTTAATTTTGCATAATTTTTATTCCAGAATACGTTTCAAACTAACAGGTTCAGACATCACATTTAAGTGACACAACCTGCTTTTCCGTATTTCCTGTCTAGACGCGGCAGCTCCGGGAGCCGGTCACTGTGCGTGCAACCGTTTTGCAACCAAAGCAATTTTCCCCCCAGATTCTCACCATCCCGAAGCCGGGTGTTCGTGATCGAGTAAAACCTCCTGTCACGTCCCATTCTTCACGTTCACCGCTCGCTTGCCGCTTCCAACCACGCGTGGCCCTGAGCGAGGGTTTCGCGGAAGATTACAGGGACACGTTAACGAGCGATCCGAGACTCCGCTGCTTCCCAAAGCCTGCTCTCCTGCTCGGAGTTATATCTAGGAGGCAGCTCATGTCCTTGCTGCCCACCCCCTGGCCACCAAGACCACAATGCCCTAAAGTGCTCGGAATTTATGCGAGTACAGCCGACGTGGGGGGCACCTCACTGGCACGGCCCCACTCGTCCCACTGAGGACCACGCTCACTGCTCGACAGAAGCAGCTGCAGGAAGGTGCATCTCTGAGCTTCCTCGAGTGCCTAGAAACAAAATACCTGGCACCCAGAGGTGGAAAATCCATTAATATTTTTACAAGGAGGGTGATTTGAGTCAACGGTGACTCTGGGAGCGCCGAGCCTCTGCACACCCTCGCGGCTCACGAGGGCCGCAGGGGAGGTGAGGCTGGGACACACTTTAAATGCATTGCCTTACCTTTTACAGCTACACTACAGTTCATAAAATGCTTACTATAAACTTTATTAATGCTCTTCCTTCCACATAGGCTATCTCTGAGGAAGACAAATGCTCTAAACCACCGGCAAGTATAAAGGAGGAAAAAAAACCACCAAAAACCTGTATTTTGCTGCACTCATTCTGCAG
Organism: Lepidothrix coronata; assembly: GCF_001604755.1. Taxonomy (NCBI): domain Eukaryota; kingdom Metazoa; phylum Chordata; class Aves; order Passeriformes; family Pipridae; genus Lepidothrix; species Lepidothrix coronata. Next base: position 2,518,324 of record NW_016690229.1, read on the forward strand.
CTATTACTTACAAGTGGACAGAACAGCTTTCAGACAGGGCCTCAGCCAAGATGACCTTTGTAGTCAGCCACGTATAATACACATCTGCAGGTCAAACCAACTATCCATAAGATTCAATTACAATTTCTGTATATACTGTAATGATGAGAAGTGAAGTTACTGAGGAGATAACGGCTAAGCTGAACAAATGTAGTTGCACTAGCCATGATTCCTAAGAAAATAAAAACACAAACTTTAAAAAACCCCAATTCCAGTCATCATAAATGCTGTGGTGCACCATGCTAAAACCCAGGTCTGTTTTGCTGCGACAAAATTAAAGCCAGCAGAGAATCTCCTGCAGAACACTTTGCTTCTCCTTTCACTTCCTCTGGGTATTTTTGACATTAAAAATCCCTTAGTTCTGACTCGAAACATTGCTGGGACAGTTCAAGTATGATAAGTCTGATCACAAGCTCACACAGACTATCCAAAACATGCTCTTAAGGGTGTGGAGAAACAACTCCTGCTGCTGATTTCATCTTCTGGTGGACATCAGCCCGTGTGAGGCAATCCAGGCAGGGTGAGATACCTCCCAAACAAGCCTCGCTGTTCAAAGTTAATGAACCAACAATTTATTTTTACCCAGGATGGATGGAATATGCATCTCAGCTTCTGGATGTTCCCAAGACGGTCCCTCAGAATCAGAGCCCCACTATCACTTGTTTCCTCAGCATTCTTTGGGAAAATACCTTACATCTAAACCTGTGTTTTGAGCTCGCTCTGTGTGCCTGATGGAGAGGAGAGCTGGTTAGAGTCTGGCAAAGCCTCCTCTGGGCCTTGGGAGCGCTAGGAACAGACCCTCCACCACAGGGCAACTTCCAACAGTGCCCCAGCATCTGCAACAGCACAGGTCACAGCAAAGGGAGAACGTGGGTTTGAAATGAAAGCTTTCCCCTAATCTAGAAACTGATATGAATCTGAGCAGCAGAAAAATCCAAAAGGAAGTGAGTACAACGCGGATTTTGCCATTTTAGAAGTTTCAGAGAACTGTGGAAACAGCATTTCCCCCTGAATCACTGTGTGCCATCACTGCCACTGTACATAAGGATTATTTTTAATTAAATGTCACTTATGTACCCAGAGAAAAATCCTGTAAGTGCCTAATGTAAGGAGCCAAGGAAAGCTGAATGTACTGAGCCTCCCTCCACCTCTGATCTTCACTTTCTCCAACACACTTCCAACAACTTTTACACCACAGCTCAGTGGGGCAATGTTGTACAGAGATCCCTCCTGCTGCTGCCTGACGAGCCTCAATAAAACAGGCACAAACAGACTGAGGCTTTTCTAACTTCCCTGTTGAAGGACAAAGAGATGTAATCAAGTCTGGTACAAACCTGGGCAGCACCTCTTTAGTCTCCAGAAGACACAGGCTATGGATGACTTCTCACGGCAGGTCACATGAGCTCCCTGGCCCGGTCCTGCCCTGCAGCCCTTCTGCCCACCCCAGCCAGGGTTTCAGAGCAAGGCTTTGCCCACAGTGGTGGCACATCACAGCCTCTCTCCCTCCTGGATGACAAGGCCATAGCCTATGGATGGAGTCAATGCACGGATAGATGGTGGGGAATGATGTCATTCAGGTTCCTGGGAAGCCAAAGAGGGCAAGCAGCTGGAGCAAAGCCTGGCACGGGAGATGCACCACAGTGAGGCAGAGGAGTGCTCACCCTGACCCCAGGCACTGAGATCAGCTGCCAAGTGCTAAACCCGGGCTCCCAGCCCAGCTACTGCAGAGGGACAAAGTCTTTCCCTGGGTCACTCAGCCCAGGAGCAAGACCAGCTCTGACTCAGCCTCACTGAGGAACTTGGTCCCTCCTGGGACTGCAGAAGGAGCTCAGCCCTCAGTGCAGGCATGGAGCCGAAGAAATCACCAGCAACAGGACACAATTACCAGGCACAAACCTATAAGTGTGACCAGGGAACCCACAGCACAGGGCACCCGAGCCCTCTGCCAGCAACCTGCCCTTGGGCATGTGGGCTGGCAGCAGGATACCTGTCAGCACCATGCACAAAGCTCGGGGAGGCTTAGAGAAAGAAAAGTGTCTCTCTGCCTGCCCCCAGAGCCCCTGCTCCAACTGCGAAGCAGCACTTTCTGCTCCTTGGTGCCCGTGGTTATTTACAGAGCCTAGTTCACCAGGTGACTCAGCACTGTGAGTCAACAGATTCCAGCCGAGAGCCTGCAGTGACACAGAGTGGGGCATCTCAGTGGGGACCACCCAGCAGCAGCACCTGGTCAGCAGCACCAGACTCTGGCACAGCCTCCAGGGACTGGAGACAGTCAGTGCATGACCTGTCCTGAAGCTCCTGAAATCTGTAAATGAATTGCTGCCTGTCACCTAAATATGGGGACACTGTAATGTCACACTGCATGTCCTGGCTTCTTCCGTAATCCTTGGGGATTTAGGGTAAGTTCAACTGACTGCAACACTGTCCTCCATGCACCCCCGTCACACTCCAGAAAAGAAAGTCTCTACACACACACAGAATCTTTCCAGACACAGTAAAATCAACTGGATGAATTAATGAAAAGTGTTGACAAACCTGCAGCGAGCACTTTCATCCCCGATTTTCCATTAACACCTCTGATATCCACAGAGCTGCCCTGGCCGCACGACTCAGAGCAAGACACAGCAGAGATGTGCACAGTCCCGACTGCAGTTCCCTCTCCTCCCAATTTTCTCATCTTTTCATCCACCCCCACCCTTAGGCATCTTCTGTTTGAAGAAGTTCCTCGTAGCCCTTGATGGCAGCGCTTCAGTTACGTCAAAAAAAGCACACAGAAAACATAAATAAGGGTACAGCTGGTTTTTGACTGGGTATGTGTAGATGAAGCCACACAAGAGAGACACGAAGCTGGTGGGGAGAAATCAGTCCAAATCAGACTGGTACCTCCATTAATTTGAAGCTTGGAGCTGAAGAGCATCCATGCATTTTTCCTCCCTGCCCATGACTCCCCAAATCCTGCACTTACAATGTTTGTGGGGCACCCAGCAGGGATGCTCAAGGATTTCAGCCAAGAACAGTTTCAGATCAGTAACCTTAAAGGCTTCTCAGCTTTGCAGCTTGTGCAGTCCCTCAAAGAGGAAAACAAGTCTTGAATAGGGGCAGACCAAGGTCCCCTTCTCCCAGCATCAGTGTCTATCAGCACCCAAAACCTGGGCTGCTTCATTAGCACCCTTTAGCAAACATCCTTCTCAGCTGCTGGTCCAGAGGTCCCTGCCTGCTCCTCTACCCACCAGGGGGCTTTGACAGGCAGACGAAGGACATGACCCAGCATTTTCTCCAACAGACCTGGGCTGCCGCCTTCGCACGAAACTCACTGCCAGTGGGTAGGCAGAGACACTGCCCTAAACTAGAAGTGATGGGTCTGACTTTCAGCCGTTCTCAGCACCCACATCTCCAGCTGAAGGCAGCAGCAAGGGCAGGGGCTTGGGCACCAGCAGGCTGCAGAGGAGGAGGAGACACTCTTATCCATTCTGTCAGCTCCCTGACAGCCCGACTCGCTCCCCTCCCCAGTCTTCGCTGACATTTCAGAGCACCACAGCTCCAGTGGTGCCCAGAGGCACCCTCAAAAACAAGGAGACACACAAGGACAGCCCTTGCCATGAACAGCTGGGAGCCTCCCGCTACCTTGCACGCCCCAATAATTAGGGCACAAAACAAGTCCTAATCACTGCTGGAGAATGAAAGCTGAGGACACCCCGTACCACCTTGCCTTACACACACCAACATGCTGACTTTTGCAAGCAGAGAACCAGAAAGGCCAGTGCTGATGTTACTTAACCAGTCTGCAGCAGGCCTGGACCAAAGCGAGCTCCACAGAGCTGGCCTGAGGTCTGTCCAGTCCTTGTGCTCAGTTTAGAGCCCTGCCTGCCCCAAGACTTTTTGCCTGCCAGCTGCAAGCATACTTGTGGAGAACAAGGGATAGATGTTAAAGCAAAATGTGGGCACACTTTGGAGCAGCATGTGGCTCCCTGGAAGGACCTGAGGGTTAAACTCAGCAGAACTGAGTCCAGCAGAGGTGCAGTTGTTATGCCAGATGCTCATCAAAGCCTCTGTGAAAGGATGTGGGTTGAGCAGTGTAGCCAAAGAGTGGATTTTTTCTATGCAAAGCTAAAGAATGTGAATTTGAAAAGAGTCATCTGAATCTAGTCACCCTTCTGAGCTATGGTTTCAGTAGGGAATAAACTCCCAGCTCCTCAGTGAGTGGCTGCAGGGACTCAGACTCTGCAGCATCCCACTGGAGTGGCAGCAGGGTCAGTGTGGGACCCCTTGCCCTTCCCTGCTCATACAGCATGGGGGAAAATACCCTAGCACAGCAACCACACTGCCCAGTGCAAGCAGCTCTGCCCTGGCACATCCTTCCCAGCCCTGCTTGGAAAAGGGACATGCCCATTATGCTAAATATTACATTTGAACTGCTCTAATTTAAGCAAGAACCAAAACAGCTCCAGGCAACAGCTGGAATCCAAAGGCTGACAGAGAGGGTGCAGCACCAAATGCTGCTCCTGGTTCAGAGTCCATTTCATCCACCAGATGCTGAGCTCCACTCGTTAAAGAGACCAATGTTCTCCCTCTTAGGACAGGGAAGAAGAGATGAAAGAACAAAGAACTTCAGATGGCAGATTACTCACCCTCCCCACTCATCTGTTAGGTCATCTTACAAACAATCAGACCAGGCGAAGTCATTACTGCACTATTTTTGTATTAGCATCTGCTGCATTTATCTTCTAATACCTCCATAAAACAAGATAGGAAGGGCCCATCAGACTGTCAGCAATTGTATTTGTTTACAAGGCAGCACGAGAAGTACTGGAGTAAGTACAGAATATGATCTCGATATTGAGGTTGGCTCCAACCAGCAGCACCCTGAAGCTGCAGCAACACTGAGGCATCAAAGAGACCAGGATCAGTCCCGTGACAACAGGCAGGACAGCTGAGAAGAGCCCGTTGGATTTGGGCCTGGTCCATGCATCATCAGTACAGTTAACAGCTAAACTGCATTTCCAGATTCAGCACGGCCAGTTCTGAGGTAATGAGCAGAAATGACACAGTGCAAAATCAAAGGCAGGCTGAGAGTGGGGAAGGAGGGCAGGGAGCAAGTGGGACTCAAAAAAGGAGCCAGTTTAGAAAAAATATTGCTGGCAAACAGCTGATGGGGCCCCAAGAAGTCCTGTTCATAGTGCCAATTCTTGGGCTATAAGTGTGTTTAATATAGTTCTTTTTCTTCATCTGTCACCTTGGGTAATCAAGTATCACATCCTCTGAGTCAGTGACAAATGATGGCCTCATCCTGCACTCCCACCCCCAATTTTGTTTGTTTTAAAGGAAACGGCCCCATTTCATGCTTAATAGCCACGGAAACATCAGACTGGTCGAGCTTCACAAAATTTTTCAGTTCTTAAAACACAGCAACAGTCTGGGCCTGTTTTCAAAAGGTGACCTTCCTGAGCTCGCATGGCTTAGTGGCAGGGCAGGGAGCAGGGCATGCATTCAAGGGCCAGAAAGGCAGGACCAGCACGGTGGAACTCAGCTTTTACGTGGAAATGGCAAACATGAGAGCTGGGTCAGCAGCTCTGTCAGCTGGGACACTTCCCGGCTCCGAGCAGAGACCTGTCAAATGGAGACGTGTTTAGAGAAACTCCTGAAGACATGAAACAGCTCCCTCGGAGCAATGAGAACTAACAAGGTTCTTTGGGACACCCAGACTCTAAAATCTTGCATACGCCAACCTCTTCTCTCCCTTTTTGTGCCTATTTCTCTCACCCTCCCCTTGTCCAGGGTTTTGAGACAAGGTATTTCATGAACAGTGAGCCTGATCCCAGCCTGCCGAGATGGCTGGAAGGAGTACCTTGCTTTTGAAGTTACTCCCAAGGGTGAGAACAGCTAAACTGGATTAAAAGAATAAAGTCATTTTGATTTTGCACTTAAAAGCAGGTAAATCTGCTTGCTCACTAGAAAACGTGGAGCAAGGCTCACAGCCCCCACCAAGCTGAGAATATCCAGAGTATCTCCTGATCCCCCAGGGGCAGCACAATGGCATCAGGCCTGGGCAGGGGTGAGGATAGAGCATCACCCTTCCCCCTTGAACATAAGCACCCAGAGAGGGACACAGGAACAAGAGTTTACCATTTGCAATCATAAACAGCCTGAACCAGGAAAAAAAAAATCTACCAAATAATGACTGAAAACAAACAATATCTGGATCAAACCCTACCAGCTGACCCTAAAAGATCAGACAGGTTTTGTTTGTCAGGGGTATTTCTAACAGTCAGTAAAAATAAACACATGAATAAATAAGTATTTTCGTATAAGATGGAAACACTCCTGATCAATATGTGGCTGGCTACTGTAGGGTTTTTTTTTTCCTTCCACCCAGCAGAAACTCATGACAAAGGAAAGCACATCTCATTTATGAACTTAGCTATAAATACTTTTGCTAACTGCCATTTAGGAATTTCATTTCCTGCTTGAGCAAGTCCTGTTGAAAGAGGCAATTACCAAATTTGTTTCTAGTTATAGAAATAGATGTTTGTCGCTGCCCACATCTGTTTCGACAGACAAATTGCCAGACGCGGACGCTGCAAGGAGAGCAAGTGTTCCATCCAGGGAGGGCTTTGCCACCTCTCCAGAAAGCTAACGGCAATTAGGGATGGGGTTTCCGATTCCAGCTTCCTTTCAGCCCTGTCTCCCACTGCAAGGGAGCTGCCTCGCACCGACAGGGCACGTGCAGCCTCAGTCAGCCACAGCCACCTGCACCACGTCACACAGTGCTGGAGCCTGCTCCCTCCTCCTGCTGCTGCTGCAGAGACACCAAGGAATATGGGGTTCACTTGTCACCAGGCCCACCAAAACAAGGCAACTTTAATTCTGGAGGTCACGAGGACCCGGTGCACTGCACAGAAAGGCAGGGAGCAGCAAAGCATTCCCCTTGCCTGCAAAGCAGTGAGATGGCACAGGCTGTCCTGCTCCTGTGGGACACTCACAGTGCAACAGCCAGTGGAGATGGGGGTTTACAGCTGCCATCAGCAGGGACCACAGCCTCTCCCAGCTGAACAAATGCTGTATGTACAGGGTTTTACCAGGTCTCCCTCCCCAGTGTCCTCTCTTTCCACTTCCCTCCACTCTGGCTGTCCCCTAGAAAGTTTCCATTTCCACTTATTCTTGGGAAAACCATTTGTTGGTCAATTCCCAACATACTCAGCCACGGCCCTGCTGGAGCCCACTGTGTGTCAGGTGCCCCAGTGCCAGCACCCAACCCCCATCACGGTGCTCAGCAAGTCCTATGGGAACAGCCCTCAAACAGGGGCACCCCAAGAGGGACGCAGGGACAGTGGCAGTGCCACAAACACGACACCCATCGACTCTCACCAACACCCGGCTCAGGGACGTGGTGGAGGCACAGAGAAGCCACAAAGCACCATGAGCTGCAGCCAGGGAACCTCTGCTCCTACAGCATTTCTCCTGTGTGAATGGCTCCCCCCCATCACCTCGCTTGGAGCGAGGAGCCCATCAGCCTTTGGGATCAGTGCCAGGGACCCCGCCGTGCCCCCGCCCCGAGGCTGTAGCTCCCCTGGGAGCTCCAGGACACGCACCCTCGGGCAGCAGTGCCACAGGGGCTGCCCCGGCTCGCAGACGGGTGTCGAAACCCAGATTGAGCAAGTTGGCCAAAGCCACACAGGTCATGACAGGGCTGGAACTGCGACCGGATTTCCTCAGCGCAGTCCAGGGCCGAGCAGCGGGAAACGCTCCCTCCTCTGCCGCTTCCTAAGCGCCCGTTATCATCTGCATCACTCTGCAGCTTTTGCTTACCAAAGGAGTGACCTTTGGCAAGGTAAGTTACTCCCACGGAACAAGGACAATCTTAAGTTACAGACATAATTATGCATCGCAGGAAAAAGAAAAAAATATGCAAAATGCATGCAAATGCCCAGACATGCACACTGCATCTGGTCACCATGGGATTCAAGTTCAGCTCTTGAACTGGTCTGAACTGGTCTCCACCACCAGATGGGAGCGAATGCATGTGCACACTCTCACAGAGATGTGAAAAAAAATTATATTTATATATATATATACACACATACCAGAGTGAATGGAGGAGGTGAGTACAACCGCCCCAAATCTGACAAAATTAAAGGTAATAAATTTACTTCCACCTCAGCTGCAGCAACAGCCTGAGAAAGGTTTTAACTCCCACAGCAGATCTGCTGGGAAGTCTGTTTCGTTGGGGGGGTTTGCATGCCCGGGTTTTAGGGCGCATACAAAGAGAAGCCCCATAACAAGCAGGGTGTGGGGCCAAGAACAGGGATGGGCTCCCCTGCCCTCCCCGAGCATCCCCATCCCGGGCTCTCCTGCCCTCCCCGAGCATCCTCATCTCCATTTCGGGCTCTCCTCCCCATCTCCATCCCGGCCCATCTGTGCCCCTCCTGCCGCCCCATTGTCCCGCTCCCCCGTCCCGTCCCGGCGCAGCCCCAGACACAGGGGGGGGCTGCGGGGAGCCGACCCCGGGTCAGCCCCCACAATGGGCTCGGGGGGAGGCGGCGGAGCCCCGGCTGGCCCATCCCGGCCGCTCCCGGCCCGGCGCTCCCCCGGCACCTGCCCGCGGGATGCAGGATTCGGGATACGGGATGCGGGCGGCAGCTGCCCCGCGCCGGGCGCGGGGCGCTCGGGAGGGCGGGATGGGGGCAGAGCACCGAGGGGAGGATTATCCATGGACACAGCCTGTCCCCTTTTCACTGAATTTAACAATAAAGCAGTAGCTATAGCAACGGGGTTAATTAATGCATCGATTTGCATAACTAAAACTCCCGCACCCATTCAAACCTCGCTGAAATGTTCATTCTTACACCGGCGGAGCGCCCGCGGCCGGGGACCCGCACCCACACCGGGATACGGGGGTGCGGGGACACCCCCAGCTGTGCCCGCTGCAGTGTGACCCGGGAGTAACCCCCTCCTCACACCTTCATCCCCCCTAAAGCACCAGCATCTGCAAACCAGCACGCCAGAAAGAGCAGGAAAACGGGGGCTGAACTGTCCTTCAAAAAATAAAACAAGAGGGGAAAAAGTGATTTTCAGAGATGGAGGGAGTAAAGCGCATTCCGAGGCAGAGGGGGTAAGGAGATAGGGAATGTAAAGGTTTCAGACTATCGTATAACCAGAGGGGGAAATGTCTTCTCACCACAAACATGCATCTGCATGATGTCTAGACAGTCATAAAAAGGGCAATTAAAGTACTGCAGGCTGCAGTAAGCCAATGTCTCCTCTCCCAGTCTAAACAGTTGAAACATACTGTACTAACTTCGAAAAAAAATATAGGATAGGGAGAAAAAAAAAAAGAAAAGTTTGTAAGGAAAAACGTTTTGAAATTCAGTTTTAAATAAGCCGGTAAATTAATTCAACCTTGTCACATCTTTGCCTTATAACATATCAAATATTCCGCCTGCGTCCTGTCTAGACTGCGATAACAAAGGGCATTTAAAGCCCTGCAAGATGCGCTGACAGAGTAGCCATTTAAAGATGCAGTATTGCTTTCTCCATCTAAAACGATTTGTCAGATGGAGTTAAAATGAAAATGATAAGTAATCACTCTGGTTCACAACCATTTCAAAAGAAAAAAACCACAAAAACCCCACAGCTCATAGATATAAATCCCACTAAAATCATTCCAATGTATCATTCCAGTGGGATTTGTCTGGCTTCTTTTTTTATGGCATTTCCTTTTTTATTTATTTATTTTATTAATCTGAGATGTCAGTAGCTTTCTGCAGCACATGCATTTCTAAATAGGAGTGTATTAAGTTTGAAAAAGCCAGCTCCAAGTTTTAACTGTTTTACTGGCATAAAATGATAACTCGTGGAGAGACACTATCATAATCCCAAGGGTTAAATAAAAACAAAAAATTTCTTTTCAATGTTATTTAAAAACAAAAGAACAATCTACATCACATGAGAAAATCTGGCCAGTCCCCATCACTGACACAGTTCAGCCTGGTTAGTCCCTGTCCTCAGGAAAGCAAGAGAAAAAGGAAGGTTAAAGCAAACTATGTGGGTGTGCACAGTATTGTTTTTTTTACTGAGAAAGGACCGTTTTCTGGAAAAGGCAAAACAAGATATAATCCTGTCTAACACAAAAAACATTCTCCTCCCTCTCTGAGCTTTATCAGCTGTTGAAGAACCAAAAACCTCAAAATAAAATATATAGACAAAATAGCTGATCTGCTGAACAGGACGGTTAACGCTGCTCACGACAAAGCCAGTGCCCACAGGCCAACAGCACCCCCGGGGCAACGCTTTTACCCAAGTGCAAGACTGGCTTTAGAGACTGTTTTGTTGTGCCATGGCATGACCACATGCCCCTGGCAAGGGAAGGGGACTGGGCTGTGCCCAGCCCCGGGTCCAACTGCATCATCCAGTCCCTTCTACTGGGGGGGAGCCCATGGTGGGAGTCACCCCTGGAAGTTCAAAACGGGGATGAACTCAGTTCTTCTCTGCTCCTCACCCTATAGCATCCCACTACCACCTCGTCTGCACCTCCCTCTGTCTCCCAACTCTTGTTTCTTAATTATTATTTTAATAAGACTGTTTCCAACTTCATTGTTCATTCCGCAATAGCCCAAGGGCTACAACTGTTCATTAGACAGAATTTCTACTTTAATTGCACTGACACAGATGTGTAGGTTATCTGGAAGAAATTACTAAAATGAGCAGTAAAGAATGGGGTTGGATGCTTTTCTTCCCTTATGGAGAGTTTAATTTAACATTATTTCCCCCCACGCCCCATACAAGCAGCATCATTTGGTGCATTGCGGGTTCACAGAGGAATTAACCCCAAATTGTTCCCGCTGCCGTGGTGCACACAGGTGCACTATGCTCCCAGTGCTGCATGAGAATTTCCACAGGAGAAGAGGGGCAGGTTTGGGGGCTGCAGGGTCTCCACCACTGCGAGCAGGATGGCCCATGTGCCCCAGGATGGCCCATGTGCCCCAGGCAGCGCAAGCCGGTGACATTCACCCAAGAGCGGGAGCATCTGGGATCACAGATAAAGCTCTGGGGAAGAAGCTGGGCCACCACCACCCAACGTGTCCATTCCTGCACCAGCACTGCAAGTGCCAGGACTGGGGTGGGAAACAGGCTCCCTTGGCCCCCCCTCACCCTCTGCAAAGAGGTAAATCACCAGACACCAAAAAATGTCATCGCTGCTGCTCAACAGCGCCCGGGCTTCGCACCCAGCACGGCTGTGCAGCTGCCAAATCAGCCATGGAGTTCACATGAACTTCCTCTGCAATTCATGTTGGCCAGAGCCAGACACATAATAGCCTTGGATTCAGGGAGAAAGAGCTGCCAGCGTTATTTCTATTTAAAACCCTCTATTTGAGCTTCATAGACTCATTCTTCACACACGATACACATGCACACACACACGAAATGCAGAAGTGAGCCAGATCCAGAAGTGTTTCACTTCACCAAGAGCAGTGCCTAATAGCAATTCCAGGTTTTGGCTCTCTGATATTATTTAATAGATTTTAATTCAATAATAAAAAGCATGAATCTGCCAAATTTTTTTTTTTTTTGTTATGTCTTCTTGCCAGGAAGAAGAAAAAAGTTGCTCCTAACTTTTAATCAAACCGTTCCCTCCTCTTTGCCTCCCACCCCAAGCAAGGGGCTGCAGCACAGAGGCACCTCCTGGCCAGGGGAAGGCTGATGCTGCAGGACAGCTCAGCCTGCCAGGGTGGGCCAGGGCAGGGGCAAGGGCAACAAGCAGATGCACATGAAGCGTTCAAGTCTCATCTCTAAATATGTCTAAAAGCCACTAAAAACTTCTCCTTCAGCCAAACCTATCCTTGATTTAAGGAGGGAGAAAAAAAAATCCCAAATGCTACATGTTAAAAAAAGTCTGCATTAAGCAAAAAAACCTTCCCTTTGTTGCTAGGGGACTTACTTGCTTTGTATCTGCTGAAAACCTTTAAAATGCCACCATTGTATTTTAACAAAACCCTGAGACTGAAGCATCTCATGTGCTAAAAATCAAGAGACAGAGCACATCAGTTCCATCTTTCCTTTGCAAGTACTTTGCTCAGGCCTGACTTCGTTTTGTATCTTGGTCCTCGATGCTTTTTGGCAGTTTGCTCCAGACTTACTGGCAAGGGCTAAAAGGTTTCTATTTAGCTGGTGTCAGCTGAGCATCTGTGCCGGCAAGAACTGGAGTGGGGGTGATCCCGACTGCATTTCAAAAGCACATTTCTTTTTGGGAGCTGCCACAATAATTTTCAGTCTAAGTGCATTTGGGTAGTGGGGTGACTCCCTCCGGAGGGGTCCTCTCTGCAGGCCTTAAGCAGAGCACTCGGTTCTGGGAAGGATTCCTGGCCAGCGGAGGGAAAAGGAGCTGGGAACGCTCCCTAACCTGTGACCCTGATAACAAAAGGCAGGGAGACCGTCTAGACCTCCAGTCTGACGGGGAGTGAAGGCGAGCATTGTGCTGGGGCTGCCTCAGACAAGGCAGGCACACAGCGCTGCGGGGCAGGAGCACGAGGCGATCCCAGCTGCAGCCACCGACAGCATCGCCCCAAAAACCCACCGCCTGCTCGGGGAGGGGGGGCACGCACAGCCCACCCCTCCTCCCCAGCGCAGGGCTGAGTTTTCAGGGCAGCTCCCAGTCCCCAGCGCAGCTGGAATCAGTGGAAATGAAGGAGCTCGATTTCCAGCCTGACCAGCCCCGGGTTTCCCTTTGCCTCCGTGTATTTCACACGTACAGTCCTCACGCTCCTGAACACACCGATCGTGCAATTCTAGCTCCATGCAGACTGCCAACAGGGGAGAGCAAAAAAAATATGCTTCCTTCCACAGAGCCTTTATTTTCTTCCCTCCTTGTCTGGCTCAGTTAAAACCGGACAAACCACGACATTCCCACTCTGCCAAGCCCAGAGATCAGCTCAACACTCAGAAAAGCTGAAGCCGAGCCCCAGCTCTGCCACATATTTCTTGTGTGACCCCGGACAAACCCCCTGGCTTCTCAGTGTTGAGGTCCTCACATATAAAAATACAAATACCCTAAATAAATGCTGAAGCAAATGGCAGGTTACTGCCAGGGAACTGCACGGAGAGAAAACAAAAGACCTATTAAAAGCCCTCTGTTCATCTCTGCCAGAGAGAAAACACTATTACCCAGTACTTAAAAAGATGCATTAAAGGAGAGAGAGAGAGCATCCGGGGGGGTTAAGGACACCCCTGGCAGAGCAGTGAGGGGAAGCACTCCGGGCCAGCTGCCCCCCACGTGCCCTCAGGGCAAGGACTCAGGTGCTCCCACGCCCTGGCCATGCCCTTGGCCATGCCCTGACCATGCCACTGCAGGGACCAGGAGCATCACCTTGCCCTGAGCACACCCAGCACACAGTGGGGCTGGACCTGCACCAAAACCTGCCAACCTGCAGGTCAGAACTCTGGGGAAAACAAAAACCATTAGTTTCACTCTTCCTGAAGGAAAGATAAGTACCTCTCAGAAACTGGGTTTCCTGCCAGAAGATGTGCTCCAACCTGGCTGTACAGACAGGTCCTGTCTGTACAGGACACACGTGACCCATGGTGGCACTGGTGTGGTACCACCCTGGGCATCAGCAGTGCTCACTGGCCCAGGCTAGACCTTTGGAGTTACAGTGTCAAGCTGAGCAAAACCAGCCTCAGCCCCTGAGATAGTTTTAATAGCCATGAAAAACCCACCCCCTTCTGATGAGAGGTGAAATATTAACAGCTGATGGTGAATACAGTGAATTCAGAGCAAGAGAGGAGCTTTGTTATCCTGGCAGCCACCTGATGCCAATCCTCAACTGCATACCCTACCATGATCATACCTTTCTACCTGAAAAAAAAGGTGAGGGCCAGGGAGTTTCTACTCCCCCTGCCTCCATCGCTTCCTACTCCACTTCCAAAACATCACCTCTCCTGCAGCAGCTCCTTCCTCAGGTGCTCCAGGTCCCTGGGACCACCAAGGCACCAATGCTGCCCACAGAGCTGGGAGCTGTAGCAGGACACTGCGTGGTGGCACCAGGATGGGATGTCACACACCTGCAGTGTCAGCAGGGTCCAGCCCCAACTTCCTCACAGCTTGGCACCTGCCATGGCAGCAGCTCTTCTTCTGACAACTGCCTGTGATTTATTTTGGTACACATGCACAGGGAGACTGAGAGATCCTACACTGGGATTTTATCAGCAGTATGCAGCTATGGAAACAAACCCATTTAAGACTAATATAACAAAATGCCTAAACCCACAACAATAAAATAAAGAACGGTGTGTATTGGCATTTTCACAGGGGAGCACTGCAGTGAATGCAGAGCACGACCCAGCTTCTCTCAGACAGAATTCACCCAAACCTCTAAGAAATCACGTACTTTCATGTAGTTACATGTTTAGCTATGTGAATTTTGTTTTGTGCAAACCCTCCACCCTGCCCTTTGATTTTACAGAGTTCAAGGACGGCATCTCCTCCTAAATCAGATGAATAGCCATTTCGGTCCTTGCTGAGAGTATTCCCTCTTCCCTCTCCACATCCATTCCCAGCCACTCTTTGTGAGAAGCACGACAGCAGACACAAAACCCAGCAGAAACTACAGCACCCCTTCTTGCTCCGTGTGCAGGGGGAGAATGGCAGTGCCTCACCATGCTCAGCCACACTGATTCCTCTCAGCAGGAAAGAGAAGGATGCACAAGTCATTTACAGAAATCCAAAAGTCTGACATCCACATCAGAGACACCCCGGAGTTACTGGGGAGATGGTGGAATATTTAAAACACACAAGAAAAAAGCCCAAAGAAAGCTAAACCTTCCTTTTGAGTCGGTCTGAGGTGGTGCTCCCTGCCCAGGGTTGGTGTTTTGCCCTGCCACGTGCAGGGCTTTATCCCAGGGATGGGCACGGGCATCTCTGCCCAGGGGTCCCGGCTCCGCAGGCAGCACCAGGGCGCTCCGGGAGGAAGGGGATGGTGGAGGTGGTGATGTCTGGGAACGCTGGCCCAGGCTGGAGCTGCAGACAAGGACCCAGACAACAAAGGCGAGGCAAAAAGCCGTCTGATAGAGGCAGCCCCGTCTGGCAGCCGGGTCTTTCAGAAGCCCGGGCATGCACTGATGTCTGCAAGCACAGCTCTTCGCTGGGTGCACAATTAACCCCGCAGCAAGATCCCTAAAGTGTCCTACAGCACACTCCAAATAGCATCCATCTGGTAAGATGAAAAAACCCAAAGAGTACATGAGCGCGGCAAAGGAGCAAACAACTGGAGACTGCAGGGAACGACTCTACAACAAACAAAAATTATGCTTAATTTTCTGTTATTTATATTCTAAGAAAACCGCATGTTTTCACTTGCATCTCTGCCTCCCTCCCCGAGGCACAAACACACACACACACAAAATGGGACAGGGAAGACCAGGGAAAGCAGGAAGAGCAGCACAGCCAGAACACAACCCCGCTCACATGCCTTCCCAAATCACAGGACAAGAGAACGGGTGCGAGTTTTACAACAGTCGAGTGACAGCAAACACCTTTTGCTGGAGTGAAAAACGCCCCGAGCAGCTGCTCAGAGCACCGTGAGAGACACCGGGGCTCCCTCTGCCTGGCTTACCTGCTGAAATCTTAAGGCATTAATATAAAATAAATACAAATAAACCATTGCCTGCTGCAGGACAGTTTCCCTACGGACTGGTGTGAGTGTCCCAGCACTGGGGCTGATCCCAGCCTCTGGCTCCTGCAGTTCCCCTGCCTGACGTCTGCACCAAGATAATGCTGCTGGGGGACCAGTGGTGTCTCACAGCTTTTTTGCATAAATAAGGACTATTCTGCTGTGGAACCAAATTCTGCCATCAGGCTCGAAATAATGCAACTGAAATAATTCTTTTTTTGTCTTATTTTAGATTATGACTTTTACCAATTGATGCTTGATAAAAGCCTAATGAATGATCTGTAGGCATTATAAGCCCATTAAAGATCTGAGCGTGGTTATAAGCCAAGGTCATAAGCTCTATTGACTTCCCAGGCTCTATAGCAATTGATTAGCCATTTATTAAAATCATTTATTCACCACTTGTTAACACTTTATTTTGCTGGTCCTTTCCCAGGGGGCTTGGGACTCCACATTTGAGCAAAGACACTTTACTTCTGGGGTACTGTCATAAACTCGATTCTAAACTGACAGATACACAGATGTTATAACAATGTCTTTTTAAAACAGCAAAAGCTATTTTTCAAACAGGTTCAGCTCAAAGCCAGCAGCCTGGTTCAACAGGGCTCCCAACACCTCATTTTGTCTGCTGAACACAGGCAGCTCCAGCCACACTCAAGGGAAGTCTCACATCCCATGATGTTAAAGGGTTCAGACTGTCACACTACTTTCACAAAATACTATGAAAGTTTCTGTCCTCAATGTAGTGCTGCTCATTAGTTTGCCAGAGTATCAGCAAATGGAAGAGTACTGGTGCTTAAAAAGACATTCAGCTTTTGAAGATGGTTCTACATTGAACAGCAAAAGGAAAAAAATCCCATCCAGGATTACCAAAGTGCAGCCAGGTATAGATAGCCAAAAAACAGCAGGTTTGCACAGTCAGCCACTGAAGACAACACTGCATCCCCCTCTGCACCCAAACAGCAGGTACCTGCTGCTCTCGGGGCCAGGCAACGTCCCACCCGTTCCGTGGAGTGAGTAACCGGGGTGTTTATGGTACAGCAGCTGCAATCATGCAATCAGCCTTCGTAATTAGATCTTGGCAACTCTTGAAATACTTCACTTACCCAGTTTACCTGGAAAGGTGCGACCTAAACATTCAGTGCCTGGAGACATTTGAGAGAAAAACAGAAAGCATCCGTCAGTGATGGGAGCCACCTCCGACCGGCTGCAACACACCCCAGCTCCCTCCTGGGGACTCGTCCTGGCAGAGCTCCCCCGTGCCAGCCGTGGCTGACACCTGCACCCAAACCTACCACCTCCAGGAGGAACAAAGCCACCCTGAGCCAGGTGCCACCACTCCTGGTTAGACCCCACATGCTTTTCCCACACCAGACATTGCTGTACAAGGTCCTGTTTCTCTCTCGCCCACATGGACCTCCCCAGGACCACTCTCCTCCACCCGTGGCCATCTCACCTGGTGGCATGCTGAAGCCTTACAGAGGTTTGTGAAGTTTCTGTGATCACTCAGCCCACCCCAGAGACTTCTCTGCCACATTCAAAAGTGCCAGACTGCCTGCCCATGGCCCCGGGGCAGCACTCTGCACTTCAAAGCACTGGTGGGCTATTTGTCATGTTCTGTCTCCTCTGCAAACACTGGTAGCTGAGCCCCATGTGCTGCTGAGCCTGAGTGAAAGCTCGGGGTCTCCTGATGCCCCATCCCCCAGTGGGGGCTGTGGGGTGCTGAAGAGGAAGACCCACAGCAAAATCTTGCACAACACCCCAGACGCAATGCCCAGCAGATGTATTTTCAAGTGAGGAGAACAAAGCAGCCAAAAGTTTGCATTAAAAGACAGCTCATGACTTCTCTCTCGCCCATCAGTGAGCACTGTGTGACTACCTGCAAAACTGAAGGGGTTGTGGGATATGGACCCTCCTGACCCCCCCAGCACAACCCCAGTGCCTGACAAGCTGTGACACTGTGGGCAGGGTGAGTGCTCTGCATCCCCCAGGGGCTTCACTGAAGAAACAGGACTTTTTTATGAAGCCCGTAAGAACTGTCTGTCACTGATAATGGTTAATTGGTACTAATTAGTACAGTCTGATCTGAAGGAGTCCTACTGGCCTATAAAAGTGGCCTTTAACCCAACAGACAGCAAGTGTGTCACTGCCAGACACACCACGCCGGGGCTGCAGACACACCGCACGCTCCCACAGTGGCAGCAGAGCAGGCTGGGAGGTCCAAGGGGTTATATCAACACATCATTGCTCCCAAATAAAGCTTTAAAAAGCTACCTTCCATGCACCTGAGAGGACAGAGATAAGCAACTTTCGCACTCCAGGAAAAGATTAAGGGTCAGAGAGTTGCTGCAAATTACCGCTAAATAACAAGGGGTCGTGGGCTCGGAGTCGGCTCACTGAGGTGAAGTCAGGCTGATTCAAAGGGATGAGTTCAGACATTGCAAATCAATGCTTCACATGCAGGTGTTCAAAAGTGACTGTGCAAGAGTGTGGTGTGACCTGAATGCACATGGGCTCTGAGAGCCTCCAGGCCCTTGTGCACCACCACCACCCTGCTGGAACGGGCACCGACACCGACCCTGACGGGAAAGGGAAGAAAGGAATTCTGCCGAGCCAAACACCGACGTGTGGCAACAAGCTCGGACCTCCTCCTCCTCCTCCTCAGCCAGCTTGCTGCACAGAGCCTGAAAAGGGGTGGGAGGCTGGAAAGGAGTGAAAGGCCATAAGAAGACTGGAGGCCAAAAAGGGGTGGGAGTCCCAAAAGGAAAAAGTAAAGGCTGAGAACAAGTGGATGCCAAAAAAGGCTTGGGAGGCCCAAAAGGGTGGGAGTCAAATTTAGACGTTGAAAAAAAGAGCCCCCATGTCTGCAGCTGGTTGGATCAGGATCAGCTTTTCTCTGGTTAAATTTCCAAAAGGGTAGAAAGCAACATCTCTCCCCACTCCACAGCCCAGACAATGCCCCACTGGTGCTCAGCACGCAGCACTGTGCACACCCCAGGTGTGACACCCTGTGCACACAAAGGCACATCACCCGGTCTCATTATGCCTCATCCAAAATGTTTGGTGATGGTCTGGGATGTGGGGGAGAAACAAGCTCAATCCTCTGAAACCAGGCAGGATTTTGGGATGCTGCTTCTCCCCTCTCTCTGAGCACTCCTGCCTCTCCCATTCCTCACATCTGCCCTTTAGGTTCAGCCACTGCATTTGCCAACTTTTTAAATGCAAATGAGAACTGGCACATAAAGTCAGTGCTTTAAACCTGACCAGAGCCACCTTCAGCTCTCCTCCCTCCCTCCATATATGCATAACTTTTTTTATGCAATCGGCAGCAGGGAAGAGATACAGGGAGTGGCTGAGCCGTCGGCGCATATTCCCGGTGGATCAGTGCCCGGAGCCCTTCTGCAGCCGCAGTCCTGCCAGACGGCTCCATGTGAAGGGTGGCTCACACTGTCTGCCTACCAGCAGCAGCAGCAAGGAACCAGTAATTACACTGGCTGGACCAACACCTGCTCGTGGTTTTGTCTTACACTGTTTGTGCAACCCAACAGGCTGCCAACAAAACAGAGATGTGCTTCGCCTAAACAGGTGAAAACATGAAACAGGGAACGGAGCTGCCGTGTTGGTCCCACAACGCCTCTGTGCAACACATGCTGGAAAATCATTGCTGGTTTAGCCTGCAAGAAGGCTGCAAAGCATGGCATGCAATGAAAAGACAGGTCTTAGCTGTGGGAGGAGGGAAAAAGGCTGCCCATCCACAGAGCCCAGCTCCTGGATCCAGCCCCACGCTGGTGCAGGGCACACGGATGCTCTTTTCTGGGCACCAGAACAGCCTGGCTGGCCAGGAGAGTCCCGCTAAACTGAGCATCCCATGTGGGATGATGGCATGCAGGACATGGCAGCCCTCCCCACCCTTCAGAGCAGAGCTGCTCCCCAAAAATCCTGGTGCCAGTTCAGACCAGAAGTGCCCGTTCCCACACCAGGGCATGGGCAGGGGATCCAACCCCGCACAGTGTTTCTCACTCATGGAGCTGGAGCTTGGCACCGAGGTGGGGAGGGTGAATACCCTGAAAGACCAAGAGCAAAGACCCCAAAGGAACACTTGGACCAGCCTCAGCCTTCCTTGCCTTTCTGCACGGCAGGAAAGCCGGGATCATCTCCAAACCCACCAGGTCACACCCAAGATATGCTCTCCCCTATCCCATCGGCAGATGGGATTTGTTGTAGATGATTTGTCCTGGAATAAAAACATCAGCCCCACCTCTTGCAGCCTGTTTACTGAAAGCCACTAAACATTAAACAGAGGCAAAAAGTGTATCCCAGCAACATCTGGAATTTATCCCTTCTTCCTTCTGCAAGAAAAAATAAATCACGCTCTATTCTTTCAGAGAAAGAAAAGTGATTATATAGAATTATAATGCTGGAAGAAGATAGAGAAGAGCAGAGATTTTCTTTGAAACGCTGTTTGGACAATTAAAAAGGGACAGTTTCAAAGAAGCAGCAAATCCTATCTCAGCTTCTTCCGCCCTGTCTCTCAGTGCCAGGCTTTCCTCCCATGTGTTGGCTAAGACACTTAGGAAAGCAACAGATTTTTTTTTATCCTTGCAAGACCTTAAGTAAGCTAGAAAGAAAACCAGCTCTAAGGCCTAAGTGGTTAAAGATATACCAAATAAAAAAATTATTCTTCCAATTCCTGCCAATGGGATTCGCAGGTGCCTTGATTTCTTTGGGACCAGCTTTCCTAAAGAGGATGGGTCAATCTCTTCCCAAGAGAGCCAACGTGCCGTCTCTCCAGACAGAAGAATGGAAAGGCTTTAAATATTAAAACAGGAAAGACTATCGGGATTAATATGAGGATGCAAGGTCAAAATGAGATTTCCTCAGGCTCCCAGAATGGCTGGGTGACAGCCCCACAGCATCACCTGGCCCCAGTCACAGCCAGGGAAGCCTGGGTTCAGAGGGAAACCCTTCCCAGCCTTCCCAAGGGGGGAAGTGAAGCAGCCGCTCTCACGCCAAGCCCACAGAAGTGCCTCCAGCTACTAAATTACCCAACAACTTAAATGAACTGCATTGATCAGCCTGGAAAACAAAGCTGCAGCTCTTGGCATGTGCCCAGTTAGGAGGGTACAGCTGCATTCTTCACCTGCAAGTAGTTACAACCATAGTAAGAGACATCCCTTTCCCAGCCCTGACGCCCCTCCCTGAGGGGAAAGACCAAAGGGCAAACACAGGCAAGAGGGAACCACTGCTCCAGACACCTTTCAGACAGAGCAGAGCCTCAGTAAATGACAGGTGTGTCCAGTTTTGCAATCGAGGGCAAGGCTGTTCCTAGAACAAGTCCCATTACTTGGGCTCCTCAACCCCCATCTCCTCGGCTGCACTGCTCCTGGACTGGATGCAGGATTTCATCAGGACATTAAACCCAGAAGCTGTAAAATCACTGTGCAAAAACCCAATTATACCTATTTTCGTAACTGCCAATTTAAGCTTGTATTTAGGTCCCCTCACATACCCCTATGTTACATAAAGCACTTCTTCCACTTGAAATGTAGCTTTCTAAAGGCCATTTTGCTTAATTTAATAGACGCCTAATGTGAGTCTGCAAATCTCAAGAAACGCAACCAAGGAAGACACACGGCTGCGAGATCCCCTCTCGAGCACCCAGCAAGAACAGGAGGGGATGAAAGGCATCTCCAAACCCATGAACCTGCTGTGACTGGAGTGCACTTGTGGTCTGAAGAGCAGCAAAACCCCACGGTCAAGTCAAAAGAGAAATTCCTGAACATCTGCACGCACCGCTAAACCCTCTTGAGACCACCCAGCGCTCCAAGGGCTGCACAGCAGGATGGATCCTTCCCTCACTGCACTGAGCTGAGCCCACTCGGGCATGCTTCCCTCAGTTTGGAGAGAGCTGCTTTCTGCACTTCCACTAAATAAATGCAGTAATCTTTTTTTCTTTCTTTCTTTTTGTAAAAAGCTGCACTAATAAAAAGCTCATAGTGCATCTATTAAATCAAGCCTGTCCATTATGTTTATTGTTCCTTACAATTCAGGCCTGGATGGCAAGTCAGTGGAGGTTGAGAAGTATTTATCAAGAAAACCCATGAGAACGATGAGGATTAAAAGCTGTCAGCAGGACAGGACATGTTTGTAACCCTGTAGTTGTTCTGCACCTCGCTCAGAGCATACAGGACCCCCATCAGAGGCCTCTGCCCCCTCTCCTTGTGTCTGAGCCCATCTCTGGCACATCAGCCACCACCTGCATTCCCAGCAAAAGCTGAGAAAGGTGCAATGTGTATATACTGCTACCAATAAGTCACACCAGAGAAATATAAACCACTGATTGCATTACACACCAGTGATCAGTATCATTAAGTGTTACACACCTCGTGTGTGTGTTTGAACACGCCGGAGAGGGAGACACTGAACTCGAAAACACATCTTCCCATTAAAGCAAAATCCCAGGACAGTAACAGAAGTGAAACAATAAAAATAAAATTTCTGCTTATTATATGGGAAATAATTGCAATTTAAGATCATTTTCCTCTGAATTGTATGAAGCAGGTGTCCATCGATCACATTGTTTCTTAGGTGTCCTAAAGACATCACTGAGCAGGCCAAGGTACTTTCAGAGCTCAGTGCTAAAGAGCCTAATCTGTATATGCTATTCCAAGGTATTGAAGCCAAGAGACCACCCTTGGTAAGGTGGAATAATGAAAATAACACAGAAAGAGCAGGACTTGCTCCTCCAGAAAAGCAGCTGAGATATCTGCCCTTGCAGCCTCTGACTGACTCTGGAGGAACCAAGTCTCACTGCACAAATACTTGGGAAGAGCACAAGGAAATCCAGCCCAGTTTCAGGCCTGGAGCAGGCACCAAGCACAAGCCCAACCCTGGGCCATCTCAGCTGCTCAGCTGTGTGTTTCACCCTGTGGCCCCAAGAGTCAGCTGGGACCCTCAGGACCGTGGGAAACGGCCCAGGAGGGTGTGGGAGGCGCAGGGCACAGCTCTGCTTTGGGGGGATCTTCTGTTTTTGTAAGAAATAACAACATTAATCATAACATTAAACAGAAACCACTGAGGGGGAGAATTTCCAAGCTTGCTGAGCACAGAGCCCAACCCACAGGGGGACAGCCAGCAAGCAGCCACAGCAGGGCAGCTTCCTTGGGACTCGTCCTTGGCAGCCAAAGCCACGGATGGAAGTGGCGACAAGCAGAGTCAGGACTGTTGTAGGACTCAGGCTTGGAAATGTTAGTCTTAACGCTCAGCGGTTAGATGTCTTTTGGGAATTCATCCAAATGGCACTGCTTCCTTCCCACTTGCCCTGCAGGTAAATCTAGCATGTGGCTTACACAATCTGTTGACTTAAATAAAGCAAGGGCAGAAGAAGAAAGCTGTTCAGACATCAGGAGAGACTCATCAGTCCTTTGGGCAAAAGTCTGGGTCACTTCCCCCTCCTCAGCGTACTCGGGGTGTCAGCCAGGACCCCGTCCCCCTCCGAGGGAGCACGAGCAGTGAGGGTGCAGCAGAACCTCACTGTGCTCAAAACATCAGCAAAAAGGACAACAACGACATGTTGCCAAATTCTTCCATATTTTTGGCCAGCGACGATGCTTCAATTCAATTTAGAGAAATTGGAGTCCATGAGCTCTGTCCTCTGAAATCAAACACAACTGAGCAGTGACTGTACAGGTCTCCCAGGGCTCAGGGAGATGGGGCCACAGCCACTTCCAAACATCACTGTGCTGGTCCACCTGTGCTTCCAGCTTGTCTCCAGAGTAACACTCAGCTACCCTGCAGATGTGGGATGTTTCTGAAGCACAGAGACCACTCCATGCTCTGCAAGTTCAAGATCTTGCTGGATGCACATATTTCAGGTTCAAACCCAGCTGCAGTGTGCAAGGCTGAAGAGCAGGCAAGTAAGGGGTCCAGAGCGAGCCCACCAGCAGTCCTCGTCCCTGTGCCTCTGGAGGCTTCTTGTCCTGCTATTTCCTACTGCTACTCTCAAACTCCCTCCTCATCACAATCAACTCCAGCACTGAGTGCCAGCCCTGGGGATCCTGCACTCCCGAGCATGGCAGGAGCAAACAGACTCCCCCAGAGCAAAAGACTAAAACCTGAACGGAGCAATTCTGACAGAGCTGCAACCAGGGATGATTTGTTATCAGTTACCAAGGGAAAATGAATTCTTACAAATGGGACGAAAGCAGAGGAAGGCTACCTTGTCAGATGCTGGTTGTTTTCCCTCTGAGATTTTAAACCACTGAGGATGCATTTGGAAGGAAAAATTACTCACCTCCACCTGTCTCTACTAAGATCACACAGCCATTCTACCTTGTGTGCCAATGACAAATGCTACCCCTGATCACCAATACAAGCTAAGTAAAAGGCCAAATTCTGCATGTAAAGCATAAAATGACTGAGGTCTGCCACTACAAACACTCACAGTGCAAGTTCCAGTCTAAAAATCTTAAGGAAGGTAGAAGAACCTTCCACATCAGTGAGGATGGTGAGCTCCTCAGGAGGCAAGCTAGACACTCAATCCATCTCCTGTATCAGATCTGCGTTAACATTTAAACAGGGCCTGCTGTTGTGATCTTTAGCAAGGAGCAGATGTGGTTTTGAGTAATGGTTAGCGTTACTTAACCGGTTATATTCACCAATGTAATTGACACCTATTCCATCATCCTTAATACACCCACTTCTTTCTCCGATACCATAAATAGATTAGAAAAGTTTCTGCAGATGGCCATGACCCCATTTGTTTGTGCACTTAGCCATGTATGAATCACTCTTGGCTTGTAGCAGCACTCTGGAATTACTGAAAGATAACTAGTCGGCACAGACACCAATAAATGAATCATGCTTTCCACAAGACCAAACCTTTGGGCTTTTACAGACTCCAATTACAAAGTAAGAAGAAAAGAACAAAGAAATTACTCAGTCTATTTGCACAAAGTCATGCAGAGTTGATTCACAGTTTTACAGAATTATTACTGACAATCATTTGTAGGGGGTTAGAGTAACAAACCAGCTACTTTACATATTGGACAGAATGAAGAGATGGAAAAAAAAATCCCCAAACCATGTCCTGCATATATTCTTTGAAAAGTAGCATTGATTTTGGTGCCAGTACCTCTTTTCATTCTTGGTATGCTCCAAGCCTGGGGGTTAATCAGCTTTCATTTGCCAAGGCTAAGTTCTGCCTTGCTGGGTTGCTTGGGCCAAGTTTGCAAATGTGGGAAATCCTGTTGCACCTGCTGAAGTGCACAAACCTCACGCCAGCAAACCATCACAGGCACAATCCCTCAGCTCTACAGCCATCAGCAGGGTCTCATAAATGGCTCAGAGAACTGCCATGTGCAAAAGCACTCGCCTTTCTAGCAGCACATTTTTGAATGTACACTGCAAGCGAAAAATTACCCAGTCTGAGGCATTTTATTAAAGATATGTGCGAGACTGAAACCAAACACCAATGTGTGAACCACTTGAAAGCGCTGTGGACGTCCACCAACACTGACAACTTGTGAGACAAGTTCCCAGCACTGTGCAAGGTATCCTTATGTAACACCACAGCCCAGGACACACCAATATACACCACACACAGCAAAAAATACACCCTCTGCTAAAGGGAGCATCAGCCTAGTCCTGCAGCAGTGAGAAACTGGAAGTCTGACTAGTTGGACAGACAAAAGGACACCGATGGATCGCGACCTCAGTGATGCTACTTCGCTGTATGCAGTGAAAAAGTAGCATTAAATCAAAGAAACCTAAAAGTGAAGGTGGACTTGATGCCAGCCTGAGCCTGGATAGGGACCAGTGTGCTGCTTGTAGCATCTCTGAAGTGAACAAAGCCACTGTCAGTTTGGGAAAGGATGTAAATTAAACATATACACAATGCTATTTGTCTAAGGCCTCCCAGTGATACCACCTTTGACATGTAACTGAAGATCCAACTTCCTGAGTGAATATACCTTGGAAATTATATGTCTGCCCTGTTTTACACTCCTGCTCCACTTGGTCCACAAGCAGAGAGGAGCTGCCAGCCTGGTACAGCTTAGAGCCACAGCTCAGGAGAGGCCAAAACCAGCACCAGAACAGCTACCATACAGCTCAAAACTAATTTGGGAAAACTCATTTATTTGTTCTCATGCTTGAGGCTTCTGATTTCTGAAGCAAAGTAGAGACTCCCCCCCAAACTGGCTACAAGAAGGAAAGGTGCTATACAAGATTTACATTAAAACCTTAATAAACATTACCAATTCCTACCCCTCTCCATTACTACATAAATTAATGCAACGAGCTCTCTTGTATAAGAATATGTAGGCGACAACAACCTTCTCCCTTCAACAGGAGTTTATCTGAGGATGTGCTGTAGATAGAAAGGAAGGAGAAAGATTCCCAGTAGGGATGTCTTTAGAAAGCTTGAGTCACTAGAACCACGGTCTCCAGGTGCAACACAAGACTAAAAAGATGAGTGTGCTAAACAGTAACGTGTCCTTCAGAAGGAAAAAAAGAAAGCTAAATCAGGAACCTGCAGTATGAGGTGGATGCCTGGATAAACACTGTACAACAGACCGCAGCAAAAATGCTAATGCAAGTTTAGTTTTCACACCAGAGAGATTTCAAAAGATTTGCAAAGCTTTGATAATATTTAACATCTTTACTAATTTCCTTTTTGGTGCAATCATAAATTTACCACGGTAGCCAAAAGATCTGGGATGAACTACAAGTTCTAGCTGGCTCCAAAGCCAACAAGAATAATGTGTGCTGTTACTATTTTCTCTGAAAACATACCTCTGCAAAACTGACTCAAAATGAGAAAAGAAATTGTGAAACTGTCATTACAAAGAAGCATTTAAAATGCAGATCAAAGTGCTGCCTTAGAAGCTGTATTCCTTGCCAAATCATCAAAGCTCTCTTTACTCTCAATAGCTCCCCAAATCCTCTGATTTGGATGATAAATTCCTACAGCTGAAATTTATCTCCTTTAAAAAAAAACAAAACAAACAACAAACCAAACAAAAAGCCCAAACCCCACAACTCCTCCTTATGGTTACCAACTACTTCATCAACCAGTTGATTGAACCGCTTTTTGTACTACTAAATTAACTTTCACAGATGTGTTTATGCCTGTGTGCACACACAGACAGTGAGACTTGCTCGGGTATGGAAAACTTGTCAGCTCTCAGCACTGTGTGTGTGTGCAGGGTCTCACCAGCTCTCAGTGGTGCCTGTGTGTGTGTGCAGGGTCTCACCAGCTCTCAGCAGTGTGTCTGTCTGTGTCTGTGTGTGCAGGGTTTCACGTGCTGACACTCAGGTGGCTATTCCTGACCCCGCACTCGCTCATTACTCCTCGAGGAACTCCCAGACCACTACTACATCCCCTGCAGCAAGGAAGCAGCAACACAGCAGCCCACTAATCAGCTCTGAAAGATGGAGATGAGAGGTCACATCCTGCTGTCACAGAGGGGAGCCCTGTGCTGAAATCCTCCCTGTTCCTCTCTGGTGCCGGATGCAGACGGATCAGGTCTCTGATGTGCTTCCTCACCTGAGATCTGCCCGAGTGACCTACCTTCTGCCACCCAAAATAGTTATAAAACAATCACCCAGCAATTCAGCCACACAGACAGGAAGAACACTGCATAAAACATCCCTGTTGACACCAATGATTCCTTTGCTTTATGGACGTCTGGGAGCGTGCTCACGGTGTGAACCAAGTTTCCACTTAATTGCAGCAAAGTGGCCCTTGTACCTCTCTCCTCGTGAGCTCTCCAGCCAGGCTTTATTACTTCGACAAAACGTGCCAACAGCAGATGCACCGTGTATTGGAGAACAGGAGGGATCTGATAAGATAAACCACACACACCACACAGGGGATCTCCCTCCAGGAAGAAAACTGGTAGGCAGTTTTTACACGAAACACCACCGCAAATAAATGACCTTTTTTTCACTAATTGGGCTTAGCAAACTCTGATGGTTGCTACTACCTGAATGAAACAACACTGACAGACATGACTGTACAGTGAGTTACTCAGGAAAGAAGCTGGATTGTAATTACTGCCTATTAGTGACACCAGGTATTTTGGTACTTCCCTTGGAAAGGTCTCCTCACGTCTATCCGTTTATAATTTAGGTTTACAAATTCATTCTAAAACTGGATTTATCAAACCACCAACTTCAGCCTGGGAAATCTAAAAATATTAGTATATTTGGTGAGCAACAGCAAATAAAGTAAGAACACACACATGTGGGTTCCATCCGCAAGGGAAGCAGTGGTAGTTCAACTAATTCAACATCTTGAAAATTCAGAGGTGATCCCAGGCCCTACTTTGGGAATTCCTGGCGTTAAAAACAAGGTTGCTGTTCCCAGCACACCCTTCAGTGCTGGTCCACTCAGAACTCAGATCTGAAAACACACTACTAAACAAAACAAAGGCAAATCAAAGGTTCATTCAGGGGGTGGAGGATGCCTTCATGGCAGAAGGTAACAGGACTCAGTGCAGCAAATATCCTCCTCTGAAAACACCCTGATACTGACTGAAAAGGAAGAATTAGCCATGTCTGGCCTCCACTTTGCATTATAGATGATCACCTCTGATTATACAGGATCACCTCTGGCACTGTGTGTGCCGGTCCCACTGTGCAGCTCAACACAATCCAGGTGTTCACCCACAGGAAAAAAAAAGCAAAGTTTGACTATTTTCCCTGCATTTCCCTTCTGCGACTTTTCATTCTCCCATTCAACACCAATTATAAAACACTAAAATTAAAATCACCAACTGAGGGCACAAAACTAATTTTAAGAAAGACCCCTGCGCTCTCCAGGCCTTTCCCTGGCTATGAGAGGTGTGACCTGCAGGGCTGGGACTTCAGAGCATCTGGGTCCCCAGGGACAGCCAAGGGCACACACAGACAGCTCTTAGGCCACTGCAAGCAAAGCCATCCATGCTCTGCTCCTCCTGGATCGTACCTTGGGGTGCTGATCTCAGCAAAAAGCAGCACACAGCTAGAGCCAGACACAGGGAACTCCCAGGTTTGGCTGAGGTCAAACTGAGATGCCACAAACTGAGCATCCTCTGTGCAAGCACTTTCAGGCTTGCTGAAACCCTGGTAGCATCTCTGGCTTCCTTCTACGAGGAAAACTTGGGGGGGGAATACAGAAGTATGTGGTTACTATCCACTCTGCCCTGGAAGAAGCTGTAACTGCCATTGACATAGTGTCAGGAAAGAAACATATTTGCCAAAAAAGCAGTCTGTAGAGGAAAGGAGATGTGATCCCTGGTTTGAGCCATCTGCATTTGGTTTTTTATTAAACCAAAGAATGTGAAAACCTAGAAGTCCTTGCTTGGACAGAAACCTGCTCTCACAGTTTGTGTCACTGGCCGGACACAGCACTGCCACCAGCCCAGGGCACTGCGGCCAAGGGGACGGAGGTGCAACGGTGCCTCTTAAACTCCCAAAGGCTTTGGATGACGTTCCTGCACCAGCAAAGCCTCTGCCCAGAGCCACCCAGCCTAGAGAGAGCTGCCCTCACACCCTGTGCCTGCAGTCATCCTCCCGCAGGGATGCCCAGGTGCCCGCGGGAGGCCCGGCCTTGGCACCCACACCCTCCGGGAGCCGTCCCGGTGAGGAGCGGGGAAGGCAGCGGGGAAGGCAGGCACAGCGCCCGGCTCTGCCAAAATAATTAGTTATTTACAGACTCTTCCGCCACCACGGTCACCCCTGACCTCCTTCGGCAGCCGGAGCGATTAGAGCCCACTGCCGCAGACGTCTGGCTGCTTAACACGGCCCGGCACACTGGCACTCCAGCCGGGCGAGACTCCGCGCCCCCGCCCCCAAAAAGCCCTTTTATAATCCTAATCTGGGAGCGCCACACACAGAAACCAGCTGCTTCCTCCACCGCAGCGCCGCAGCCTGCCATACGGAATGGAGCCTGCAAGGAAATGTTCGGGGGGATCGCTTGGACAGTTAACCTATTTAGAGGGTTAAGTTAGAGGAGTTTGCAGTTATGCCGCCGCTTTCCCGGAGTGTTGCTGCCTTGGTAACTTTTGGCTGAGAAATTAAAGAGCATCTGGTGGTGGCTGCTCCGAGGATCACTCGAAGTTGTATTAGAAAGATACATAAAATAAAGAGACGGGAGGAAGAAAAAACGCTGTGTGATGAATTTATCTCAGGGAGGCTCAACTCTGTCCTTCCCACCTAAGCCAGGTGGAGGAAGCGATCAGGTAACAGCCCCTGCAGTGCAACCAAAGCTCTCCTGGAGCACTGAGGTGAGTGAACGCTGCCCGTCACCAGCAGGAAATAAATAATAACATTGGCGATAAAGAAACCTACAGGAATATGAAGTAAGGGCAGGCAGCAGCAAGGGAGCTCTGTCCAAGGCTCCCGGGAGCTAATGGGAATTCAGTGTTTGAGTGGCAGGACCCCAGAGCTGACAGAGGGCAGGGGACAAGTGAGGGAAGGATCTCAGGAGTCCTGTGGCATCAGGCATGAGGCTCCTACAACACCCACCCGAATTCAGGCAAGGTCTCCTCTGCTGTACTTCACTGTCCCCAGCCTCTCGCACACCCCCATCCATAACTGGCACCTGCCTCTTACCAAACCTTTCATACACTGAAAAAAATGGGAAAAAAATTATAAACTATGCTGCTTCTAAAAAGTCACAGAATGAAATTAAAAGCCTGAGTTGTTCCAACAAAACCTCATGCCAAGAGTTAGACTGGAAGAGAAGCTTTTTCTTCAAAAGACATTACACATTTTAATTCAGAACTTTTATCATAACCATGAGCCTTGATCAGACACAAAGTAAAGTCTCTCATCCTTGGGATTCTGTGGGACATAGTTTATGTTCAGCAACTGGCTGACACAAAAAAGAACTGTATCTTCATTATTTATACACTGCTATTGGTATGCACATCTAGCCCGGCCTGTTAAAGTCAGGAAAGAATAATGGTCTATTCAGTACCGGTAGTGTTAATAAAATCAGGCAAATCCAGCTTAGTTTTGTCTGAACACGAATGAGATTAAATCAAGATTAAAAGTGCATACAGTACAAAGGGTATGGTTTATGCTAAAATTCAGAATGAACACATTTGAGTACCCGGTATACAAATGCCTGCAGACCTTTCCCGGGACTCAGACACCTGAATTAAACAACGATGAAACTGGAGAAGGAGAAGGCAGATGACACTGGACAAAAGCCATCCAAAATACCAAGGGACAGATGCTCTGCAGCCCCGCTGGAGGTAACGGGGCAGATCCTGTGCTAGCAGAGACAGGCACAGCTCAGCTGGCTCCCCCAGCACACACCGAGCGCCAGCCTGCCCCGTCGCAGTGCCAGGAATATATGCAAAATCCAGACTCTTTCCCAAGTTTTCCTTTTGGGCCATTTTGCATTAGTCTGTGCAGGGTTTGGATTTCACGGCACTGAACGAGGTGTTAAGCAGGGTACAATCCTGACAACCCTCCAGGGCCGGGGTTCCTTGAAAATCTTCCCTTTACAGAAAATACCATTTGCTTGAAACTGCCAGAGAGCCCAACTCATTCCTCTTTCCTCAGCAGCAATATTCCTTCTCTCTCATCTCCGTGCACTTCATTTCCAAGAGGGAAAGAGCACACAGAGAAGTGGTGGATATTTAGGTCAGGCAGTGGCCTCACTGCTACTCTGCGAGGGGTGAAAAATATTAACGAAAAAAGGCAAATCGCCCTTCAGAACAAAAAGCCCCGAGGGGCTGGAGACGGGGGGAACAGGTTCCCAAATACAAGCCCTCCCCGGGTGTCCGGACCGCGATGCTCCCCCGCCCGATACCGAGAGGAGGGTGATTTACCCCGGGGGAGCTCAGACCCCCGGGGGAGGCTCGGGGGCCCCGCAGCATCACCCCGCAGGAGGGAAAGGCTCGGGGCAGGGGCGGCTGCGCCCGCCGGGGCACGGCGAGGAAGGGGCGAGATGCGGGCGGTGATGGAGCCGCGATGGGGAAGAGCGCGGATCTCACACAGCCGGTGCCGGGGAGCGCCCGGTGGAGGCTGATCCCGGGGAAGCTCATGCCGGGGAGCTCCGCCAGCCCGGCCCGCGCCGTGTCACACCCGCACCAACATCCCAGCAGCAACAGATGAGAGACCAGGGCTTGCACGGAGGGGGAAGGAAGATCACTCCGAGAAAGCGCATCGCAGCGAAGGGTCCCGGCGCCGCCGGGAGCCCCCGCGGAAACTTCCCCGCCCGCGGCGGAGCCGCCGGGCGATCCCGCACCCACGGGCACCTCCCGCACCCACCCCGGGGAGCAGCAGGACAAGTACTTACTGATCTCCATGCTCTGGAACAAAGACCTTTTGCAGTTGCATGTGCAGGACACATTGGGCTGAATAGCTACGGCCGTGCTGTTCAGCCCCATGAAGTTATACATTTAAACAAAAAAAAAAAAAAAAAAAAAAAAAAGGGGGGGAAAAAAAAAAAGGGAAAAAGGGGGCGGGGACAAAAAAAAATTCCCCCCCCCCAGGCCCC
>NW_016690229.1:2550532-2616838 GCF_001604755.1 Lepidothrix coronata
TGCTCTGGAACAAAGACCTTTTGCAGTTGCATGTGCAGGACACATTGGGCTGAATAGCTACGGCCGTGCTGTTCAGCCCCATGAAGTTATAAAATAAAAAAAAAAAAAAAAAAAAAAAAAAAAAAGGGGGGGAAAAAAAAAAAAAGGGAAGAAGGCGACGGCGACACAAAGAACTTCCCAGCCGCCGAGCGCTCCCCGGGCAGCACCACATAAAGCCGGGGCTCCTCCTCGGCGCGGGGGGGCGGAGGGAGGGAAATGCAGCTGCGATCAGAAATTGGAAATAAAAAACCCGGCGCGGCGCAGCGGCCCCGGCAGCGGCTCCGCTCGGCCCCGCGGCTGCTCCGCGCCCCTCCGGCCCGGGAGGCGGCTGCGCTGGGCCCGGAGCGGCAGCCCCGCACTTTTGTGGGGCGCGGCGCGGTGGGAGCGCGGTGGGAGCGCGGCCCGCCCGCTCCCGCTCCGCTCCCGCCCCCCGCGCTCATTCACGGCCACGGGGACGCGGCCGCGCCGCCGCCGCCGCGGGCGGGACCGTGACGTCAGCGCCAGACGGGGACTGCCCTTCCCTCCTTCCCCGCTTCCCTACCCTGCTTCCCTTCCCTCCTTCCCTTGCCTTCCCGGCGCCGCCGCCGGGACCAGCGGTGGGGGGAGGGCGCGGGGGGGCGGCGGGAGCGCGCCCTGCGCTGCCCCGCGCCCGGTGCGGGACCCCCGGGACGCGCCCAAGGGGGGCGGCGGCTGCTCCAGGGGACTGCGGAATCACAGAGTGGGTCAGGCTGGAAGGGACCGCAGTGGGGCATCTGGTCCAACCTCCCTGCTCCAGCAGGGTCATCCCAGAGCACACGGCACAGGATTGTGTCCAGACGGCTCTGGAATATCTCCAGTGAGGAGACTCCACACCGTCTCTGGTCTCTGTTCAGTGCTCGGTCACTGTGCAGGGAAGAAATTCTTCCTCATGTCCAGGTGGAACTTCCTGAGCATCAGTTCCTGCCCGCCCCTCTTGTCCCATTGTTGGGCCCCCAACAAACAGAGCCTGGTCCATGCTCTGACCCCTCCCTGCAGGCCCTGACACACATGGATGGAGTCCCCTTCTCAGTGTGTCTTCTCAAGGCTGAACAGGCCCAGCTCCCTCAGCCTTTCCTTGCAAGAGAGATGCTGCAGTTGCACTTGCCCTCCCACACCCACTGTGGATCTTTAATGCACCACCCACACTGCTGAGCCCACCCTTCTCAGAGCCCACCCCAGGTGGGTTTGGTGTCACCCACCACTCCTGGCCTCCACCAGGACTCATCAGAGATTTTGAAGATCAGCCCCCAAAGCACCTGGATTCGGGCATCCTGCAGGAAAAACACCTGCGAGCCAAGCTCACCCACAACACCCACCCTGCTGCAGCCCCACAGCACCGAGACACGGGGCTTCAGTCTCGCCTCACACAGCCAGTCCCAAACATGGCTTCTCAGACAAAAAAATGGGAAAGACTGGAAAAGAAATGTGGGGGAAAAACCTGCGCCACGGCTGAACCTGGTGTAAATTCTGCCATTAGCTCCAATGTTAATGCCAATAATGCTGCTTTCTACTCAGAAACTATTCCAGACAGAGACATTCCCACTTTGTTTCAAACCATATGCTTTAAAATGGAGTGACCCCATTCACTCCATAGACAGGTAAAAGGAAAAAAACATCATCTCTCCTCGAGGGCTCAGCGTGCCAAGCTTTAGTCAAGAGAGATTTTATTTCTTTTTTCCCCGGGAAATAAACCTGTGAAAACAGAGGTTTATAATGAAAATGCTGAAACAAGCTTAACAACAGCAGTGCGAAGTAGCTGCTATAATACTTGGTGAATCCTGTTACTGGGAGATAAAGGCAGCTTCAGTTATCTTCTAAGAAAGCATATTTTCCCATAATTGTTGATAGCTCTGATTTAGGATTTGGGAGTATCTGAAGAGTCCCCAGCTGGGCCTGAGCTCCCCAGAGATGCTCCTGGGAAGATTCGCCAAGACAGGGATGAGCAACTGACCTGCAGAAATCCTATTCCTACAAAGCTGTGGCAATCCCACAAGATGGATGGTGTTGAGAGTCAGGTCAGGCACGGTGGCACTCACTAGTAAGGTTTAACCTTTATTTTCACCCCAAAAAATGGAATTTATTTCTACATGACTACTTACAAATTAATGTTAAATAGCCGCCTGTGCTTTATTCCTGCAGCCCCATCCAGTCCTGTGAAAATGCCTGGAGAGAAGGAACAAGGAATTTCCAGGTTGTTTAATCTTTTACTTCTTGCCACTTGACAGATGGTAACTCCCAACAATTACTAATCCAAAGGAAACACGGAAGAGGATCGTGCAGCTCAAATAGAAACAAGCTTTAAGAAGTTTGTGCTTCCCAGAAGTGAATTATCCAAGGAGTGCTATTCCCAAAGGCGGTGGGAGGCACCGGGGTGGCCCTGGAGGAGGGGGTTAGTGTGCAGGGAGAGGAGGGACAATTACCTGAAAAAAAATCTACACTAGAACTAGAGATAAAGCGATTCCAATCCTATTTTTATATTTTGTCCCCTGCCTTAGTTTCCTCATTGGTAACACACAGGAGGGGTAATCCTTTACCTGCTTTTTGGCTGATTGCTTCAGGTTGGTCCAGGGAGGCTCCATTTCTTTTGTGGCAGTCAAACTTTTGGAAATGCTTCATGAAAATGTGAAGCAACATCACCCTTATTACAGGGCTGTGGCCCTCGCGTGGGAGCCCACCAGCCCCAGGAAGGCCATCAAGAATGTCAAAGCCAGGAACACACAGAGTCAAAACTCTGAAGATAAATGCCAGTTCAGATATGCTTTATCAGTCAACCCACTTTTGTTATTATTTAACTGGAAATATATTTTTATGTTATTTTTAAAACACTCGACAGTTGAATGTTAGAGACCATTCTCCAATGGACCTTGCTTGACTGGCCAGGAGGCAGACACAAGCTAAGCTGAGCCCAGCAGCTTGCAACTAACACCCTTTGCACTTAAAACACTGCCATAAAGTCAAGATGAACAGTACAAAATGGTCTCAAGCAAGTAAATGCAGCTCTAAGTAATGTATTATTCCTCTGTGGCAGGTCAGGTCCTCGAGTGGTGGGTTACAGAACCCTTCTGTACAATCTCTGCTGCAACAAGCACAGCTCTGCCTTTCCCAGCTGGGCACGGCATCACCCACAGGCCCAGGGATAAAGGCTCCAGTTTCAGATGCAGGCTGCTGCAAGTTCACACATCTTCCCAACCTTCTTTAAAAATAAAGAAAAAAAATAAATGTTTGCAAGTCGATGCTGGTTTAAAAATGTTATGTTTACCACCATCCCCATTTCATCTGAACGACTCATGTGGCTTTAAGAACAATCAGCATTTTTCCACCATGATTTAAGAACAAATAATTAAAGCCATCCCAGATGGGCTTGTAAAAATTAAAAGTACATCAGCTAAGCTAAACGCTTCACCCTGTTCTTTGTAATGACACCATCCACCCTCCAGCCCACCCTGTTTGTCAGTCTCTTCAGTGGGACACTTCCAGAGTACACTGTTGTTGATTTTGGCTCCTGCATTCTGTCACTGATCAGCTTTCTTCCACTTCTTTTTATGTCCTCCCTGGAGACCCCTCTGATGGCTCCAGGATGAGTCTGGCACTGCGAGATCTCCCTTTGCTTCCTGGATTTGCCATAAAACTTCAGGGTGAGCCGAGGCTGCTCCCTGGGCCTCAGGCTCTTCAGCCGTGGAAAGGGACACGCAGGAGCTCCAGTGTCATCTGAGACCCTTGGACAAACTGAAGGACATGGGCACATCAGTGGATTCTGGCTAGTTTGGGACTGTAACTTAGTTTTGCTCATCGCCAGACCAGAAGTCAGGCATTTGCCTGTGCAGTCACATTTAAATCTTCCCTTTTATTCCTCACTGCAACACTTCATCACTAGTTAAATCAGCAGCACTAAGGGTAAATTCATAAAATGTGATGGGAAAGCAAGATCCACGTGAGAAATAAGTAACTCCAAGAGTCAAATCGCATTCTTCCAAAAGTGGTTGAGTCAATCTAAGGAAAAACAAAACAAAAAAGCTCCACATCTCCCCAAAGCTTTGTTAACTAAACAGTTGTCCATTAAAGAGTCCAAATATTTCCCAGCATTAGTCTTTGGATTAATGTTAAATCGATACACACTAACGCAATAGGGCAATAGTTACCATGGTGAATAATTCTATATTTATTTTCAAGCAAGCCTTATTTCTAACAATTCCAGACATGGTTTCCACTTTCTGGTGACTAACCTCTTAATTTAAGTTTATTTTTCTTAACTGTTTGGTACCAGAAACTCAAGTTTTCTCCCCAGCAATTAGAACAAGTGTTCTCTGCCACAACAGAGAACAATGCCGTGGGAACATGGATGCTCAGCAGCTTTAGCTGAGGGCTCCTTTGCCTGGGAAGGTCAGCACAGCTATGTCTCAGGTATGATTTGAAGTGTACAGGATGGTGTGAATTAAGCCTTTGATGGACAAGCCCTCATCCTTACTTGGAATGTCAGAAGCCTTTTCCCTCTGAGGCTCCATCCCATTTGCGAAGTGCCGATAACCTGCCTCAAACAATATTCCACCTCCAAAATGACCTCCTTCCCCTCTCTGGGAGCCCCCTCTCAGCCCACCCACTCCCTCCTTTCTCCCTGGGTGAGGCCAGGACCCTCCTTCCCTCCTGCTGTGACATCGGGCCGACAGGGGACAATGACCCTGCTGTCACCAACCCTGCAGTTCACAGCTGCCTCCCGAGTGCTTTTTTTCCATCCCTGCACAGGGTTGGGTCCCATTTAGGAGGTTTTGTTCCCAGCCAGGAGAGATAAAAAGTCAGTGAGTATTTGTCTGTAATGAAAATTTTTACTGAAGCCACCAGAACGTTATTCCAACCCATCCTGTAGCATTTGGGGCCTGATATGACTCTGTCTGACGTCACTGGAAAGACTCCACCTTTACATTTTATTGAGGCACTGGTAGGAAATATATCACTGCACTACTAAAAAACAATCACCCTCCAAATTCACAGCTCCCTGACTGAACACATTTCATTTTCCTGTGCTAGAAAAACCAGGATGGCACATGTGAAATGGAACAGCGCTGAGGGAAGAGTTTTAACTCCATGAACATAAAATAATCCTTAACTTTTTTTTTTTTTTGATGGAACAACAGGCATTTTGGAGAGAGGAATGGCGTTTTGGAAAGCAGACAAAGATGACCCTGAGCTCCCCGACTGAGAGCTGACATACCCAAGTGAAGACTCCAAGCTCATCCACGGGAGCACTTGGGCAATGCTGAAAGCCAGCTCTGACCCTCTGACCCGCTCCCAGCAGCGCTGCTGCTTCTGCAGCAGAGTGGGAGCCGAGCAGCTGCAAGTTCATAGATTCAACTGTCCTTACATGATGCCCACCTGCACCTGGTTACAAACACACACACACACACGGACACACGGACACGCTCCTGTCTGCCAAAACCACCAACTGCTGCGCTTTGTTTCTTTTGTTTCTCTCGAGACGTGAGATCAGCCAAACCCAGGCCCTGCTCTGCCCTCTTCTGCCTGGACACCCCTGGGCGGGCCGGGGCTCTCACAGGTACCGCTCAGTGCCCCTGAGCGCTCACACCCGCTGCCAGTGCTCCCAGCGCGGCCACCGGCCCGGGAGTCACCCGCGGAGCCCTCTGGCCCCGCTCTGCGAGGAGCAGGCTCCGGAGATGCCCCTGTCCTGAGCCGCCATTCAGTGCCAGCACAGGGCGAGCGCTGCCCTCCCCCCCCATCATTGCGGGGTCCCACAGGGGTTCACCAGCGCTGTCCCCTCGGGCCCGCAGGGACACCCGGCAGGACAAACCGCCCACCCCGCGGAGCGGCCGCGGCCCCTTTAAAGGCCCCTCACGCGGCGGGGGCGGCCCCGCCGTGCCGGGCGGGCGCTGCCCCGCCCCCGGCCCGTAAGGGACGCGCCGGCTCGGCCAATCAGAAGTGCCGGCCGTGGCCGCGGGGAGCGAGGCAGCCAATGAGCCGCGGGGAGGGGGGGCGGCGGCGCCACGTGGGGCGGGGCCGTGACCGCGCCGTGACCCGGGGCCGCCACAGAGGCGCAGCGCGCGCCCACCCGCGCCGCCGCCTTAAAGGGCCAGTGCGGGGCCGGGAGGGGCCGCGCCGTCCCTGCGGGGTGCGGGATAGTGGGGTGTGGGTGTGGGTGTGGGTGTGGGTGTGGGTGCGGGTGCGGGTGCGGGTGCGGGTGCGGGTGCGGGTGTGCGCGGGGGCTGTCACGGCACCCCCGGCGCTGCCAGCGCATCCTGCCCCCACGACCAGCTGTCCCGGTGTATCGCGCGGCAGGCGGGGGCACATGGCATCACCTCTGCGGGACGGCGAACGGGGACCGTGCCCTGCCCTGGGACAGACGGACAGCCAGGGCTCAGGCCGGGCAGATGGACGGACAGCCAGGGCTCGAGTGCACCCGCTGGGCAGGACAGACGGACGGGCAGTGCTGGGCCATGAGCTGCAGGGCTCCACAGCCCGCTCCGCGCACAGACAGCGGCAGGGCCTCCGAGGCTGCCAGGGCCGTGACCTTAAACTCTGCTTCCCTTTAGGCTTTAGTTCTTTTATACCCTCGAAGTGCCTCTCGGTGACATCGCGGAAACCCCCGGTCAGGAGCATCGCCCGGGACGGGCCGAGCTGCTCCCGCTCCCCGGGTGCTGCCGGTGGGAATGACTGCGCAGCAGAGGGAGAAGCCCCCAGGATGTGGGGGTGGGGGTGTGTGGCAGGGGCTGAGCTCGGCCTGGGCTGTGGGTGGCGGGGAGCCAAGCGCAGCTGAGCGGCCCCACGGTGCAGAGGGGCCCATTGTCCCTGGGCAGGACACACAGAACTCACACCCCGAGGGGCCCCGGGCACTGCCCGCTGCACATCTGACATGGCCATCGCTGCCCCATAAACCTGTGGACGGGGGAGCTTCGACACCAGAGAGACAGGAAAGCAAACAAACAGGAGGGCTAGGAAAGAGGGAGGATCCTGGAACACAAACGCTCCCATAAATGTCTTTTCCGTAAGTCTATTTACTCAGCTGCTGAAATTATTTCAGCCGAGTGATCAGTCTTACATGCTAAAACCAAGCCATCCATTCTCCTCTCTGATAGTCCAAAATCCTACATCTGGTACTTTATCTGCAGCCTATTTTCCCCCCTTTTGTTTAAAAGAGAGCATTTCTGCAGTGTTTGATCCCCAGATGCACTGTATCATCACAGTTTGGGCTCAGGGGTGAATCACAGACATTAAAATTGGTTGTTTCAGTCCCACTTGGCTGCAGAGAGTTGAATCCTCCCTCACAAGGCTTTATTTTCTAACACAGAAGAGACAAAATTGATAATTTGAGAGCCTGACTTGCAAAGAGAATGAAAGGAAAATGTTTTAGCTTCAGATGATTAACAGCCTTAAAACGCACATTTGACCTCCCTGTGGTGCCTTGGGGTGTTGTCTCTGGGGATGGGGCTCTCTGAGGGTTCTCTCTTTCCTAAAACATATTCCAGGTAAAATCAGAGGCCTTAAAGACTTTGTGTGAGGCCAGATCATCATCAGCAGCCTCAGCGATTCTCTGAGCTTGAGACTGGCTAAAGTACATTGTGTATTGTACATCCAGGTGTCAGTGTGGTATACCATAAAATAACTGAGTATGGGATGTGCATAAAACATCACCCACTGTCCATTACCAATAATCTCCAGTTTAATGGGAACATTTAAAAAGCCAAATTTTTGCACTTCTTTTTCAAATCACGTGGAGTCTTGCCTGAGCCTGGCACTGCTTGGCACAAAGAGAACTTACAGGCACATCTAATTAAATCATATGAATCAGGGATATTGAATTGTTGAAAGGGTTTTTTTCTTGTTGTTATTGCAGTTTTAGATTTCTAATGATACCAATAATCTGTGAAACTATTAATTCCAAGGCTTAGGAGAAAACACAAGAAAGACACCTTTTTGGGACTCCAGGGGCTGCATGTGAATCTGATTTTCCAAATGAAATGAGTTATAATATCAGTTAAAACCTAAAGGCTTCACTTTCACAAATCTTTTATGCTAGATTTTATACAGCTAATACATCGCCAATGTTTCCAAGGAAACCAATATGCCCTGTTCTCACTGAAACAAATCTCACTATTAAAACAATTAAAAACTTAATCTGGGTTCCCTCCCTTCCTCCCCCTGTCTCCTTTTGGTATTATCGTGTGCATTTTAATTAAAAACACGATTGCAAGAAATTTTTTACACGTACGTAGGCTACAGCATAAATTACCTACAGGAACCTTGACTCCGGAGCGTAATAATCGGGAACAAAACGTATTGTAACAACTGAGCAAAGCCAAATTAAAAGGAGTCTTGATGAATCAGTTATAGCCACTGCTCATCTCTGAAGGCCACAGCTGATGGAGAGGAGTTTAAAACTCTGCCTGGCTGTGAAAAACCCAGGTTTAGGTGTCAGGTGTGGATTACACAAATTCCTGGATCTCAGCTGACACTGAGACAGTCCTGGCTGGCGGAAGCTCCGGCTGTCCAAAGAGGAAAAGGCAGCTCCCAAGGGCACCAGCAGTCGGCTGTTCGGAAGGAATTCTCCCGTTTTTTTCTGCTGGATGACCGAGCGATGGGTTTTAAGGTCACGGTGGCTACAGGATGCATCCGTTTCCCAACCTGCTTCCGCAGACCCGCCGCTGCAGTGACCCTTCACTACAGAGAGGTGGGATGCCATGGGATAGAGTCGCCTGAAGGCAGGCTCAGAGGGGTCTCCTGCCTTGTGCTCAGTGTAAAAGATGCACAGATGTGGCACTTAGGGACAGAGTTAATGATGGCCTTGGCACTGCTGGGGGAGCAGTTGGACTCAGTGATCTTAGAGGTCTTTTCCAACCTAAACAATTCTGTGATTCTATAAACTTAATGAAATGAGAGGCCCCGATACCTCCACACACTGCACCCACACACTCTGCAATGAGAGTGCCTGGAGAAAGAGAGAGCTTGAAAATCCATCACCGATAGCAGGCTGGGAAAACCTGATGGGGCTTTACAGCCGCTGTCAAAGCAGCCCCCTCCAAAGCTGGTCTTGGTGGCACAGACAGGGCAACTGATGTCCTTCTTTGGAGGAAGTTCCTTGTCCTGCCGGGTTTCTGTGTGTAAGATTTTTGGGGTGCAGGCCTGAGCTGACACCTCAACTCAGTGCCAGAGGCACCTTCCACTGGCAAGAGCACAGCCCAGTCCCAGGGACGGTGGAGCTCGGAGAAGCTGCTGCTCTCCTTGAGCCTCTCTTGGTTTGTTTTTGCTGACTTGGAGAGCACCATTGCTGTCCTCAGGAGTTGGAAAACAAACAGGAACCCCGGGTGCCAGCACCAAGGAGCTTAAAGCCTCGATGCAAACACACGGTTCAGGCTCTGTGCTCCAAGTGTTTTGCTGGTTTGATCTGAAGAGGTATTAGGATCCAGCCGCAGGGCTTTGGTGTCTGTCTGCCGAGGAGAGGGATCTGCAGGTCAAGAGGCTCCTGAAAAGAGGAAACCAGCTCCAAGCACGAGGAGTGAATGGCACTGGGAAGGCAGCAAACACAGCCCCACTCTTTGTTCCCCCTCATTGTGTTCCCGGCTCTCCCTGCTGCACATTCACCCGGCTCCTCTGTTCCCCTTGTGTGCGACTTCCACTCCCATGACAAGAGGCTGAGCACGAAGGAAGGGAGCAGTCGGCACATGGATGTTTCATGTGGATCCAAGAGCTAAATCTGGCCCTGGCTTGTGTGCTCTCCCCGGCTCCCCAGGGAGCAGAAGGGAAACGCAGCCAGAGCCGCTTCCTCCACCATTGTCTGAGCACTGGGACATCCTTCTGCCCGCGCCGGCCAAGGGCAGGGGATGGGGATGGGGTGTCTGGGAAGCTTCCAGTTTGCCTCACGCCTCTGCACAGAGCTGGACTGAGAAACTGGATTGGGGCCCAGGCTCTGTCCTCCCTCCCTGGGATTCCCTTAGGCATTGGGTTGCCCAGAAGATTTAGGGAAATGAATCTTGCTCGCTGCTTTCACACACATCTTTTAGGGTACTGTGTGTTGCTGTGTGCTCTTTGCAAATGCAGTTTCCTGTGAAAAAAAAACCCAGCCTTGCTAACATCCCACATGTAATGTGATACATTCCCATTCATACACACTTCCCACCACTCCGACACGCAGCACTGTACAACCAGAGAGACAGAAAGTGTACGGCACGTCTGCACTCAGAAATACCAAATTCTTCTGGCGTGCAGGGGGTGACTTGGGGTTATTTGGGTGTGTTTCCACCCCCCCCCCCCGACTCCCCCCTTTTCCAGAAGAGTTTGGAAAATTACTTTCCACCATCTGCCCTGCCAGAGCTAGGAAATATTTGGAATACATTCCATTCTCCTAATGAACACGCAGCAGCAGGGGTGCTGCAAATGAGAGAGACAAAATCTTTCTAATGAACAACAAATGAACTAGAAATCACATCTACATCGCTTCAGCTTTTGTTGCCTATAGCTTTAGGGTGATTCATGGAGACAAAAATCAATGAATGCACTGTAGACCCAGGTCTAGCACGGCGTGCAGAAGTCTTGTCGTGACCCAAGCCATATTTGTTTTGGATACAAATACAGACTCTCACTTGCTTCCTTTTCCTTTAATTGACAAAAAAGTAGGGGAAGAATTTAAGTATGGTCCCTACAACTCTTGTTAACGCTCTTCAAAACATGTTGAATTTATAGGATACTGTCAAACGCATATTAGTATTCATGACACAAATCACGTTGCTCCCAACTGGTGTATAGAGCTGTATCACGCTCTTTTGTTAAAAAAATAATGTGCTCAAAATGAAGAAATTAGTGGTTCTTTCTCAGAGGAAATGGGCCAAAAAGCTCCAGTTGATCCATGCTCTCCAGAGACTGGGGATGGATGTTGCTGAGCATGGACAGAGGTGAATTTCCAGACCCACCACAGCAGAAATCAAGGGCTTCTCTCAAGTACTGTATGTGCCATCATGAATATGCAATTGGCTGCTCTTCTCTTAAGAGTTTTGCCTGCTGCAAACCAGCCAGACATAAGCAAGTTTCCACCCAAGGCTTTTGGTGTCAGAAACTTGGACGTTCAAAGGGAAATCTCAGTTCAAGGCTCAGATGCTGTGCAAGGGACACTGTGACCCATCACAGCTGGCTTTAGCACAGGAGAAGTGTGGGGAATAAGGCATTCCTAGAGCTACAAACCCATCCACGTCTGTGGGGAATCTCGGCTGGGCCGGGACCCCTGGTATGGAATGAGAAACTGGCTGAGAATGGAGGCCCTGGTCCTGACAAGGTACTGATGCATCCTGAGAGAGCAGAGGAGCAGCAGGAGGGAGCTGTCCCGTGGGAACAGGGAACACTGTCTCATGAGAACGAGGACTTGTTTTGAACAGAGTGACTGAGAAAAATATAAACATCAAAGGAAAACAGAGACAGGTGCACAGAAATGTTGTGAGAAAGTAGAACTGAGAAGGTCCAACTAAAATCCACCTATTAGCTGTAAGAATTGTAGTTTGTCTGTTTAAATTGACCTATCTGTGTAATATACTTGTACCAAAAGAACTGTATTTAAGAAGCTGTAAATTGCAGCTCGTGGCTGCTGCTGCTATTCCTATCCTTTCCAATAAACTTTCTTTCTGAATATTACATGTCATAGTCCGTCCCAACAACAACACACATCCTTATTGGCAAAACCTCTGATCAGATACTGTGGTTTTTCTTCAAGCCTCCTTACAGGTGGATTTATTTTCTTACACCAGTCCACGAGCTCTAGCCCAAAATACTCAAGGAGTGACAAGTGCCAACAGAGAACTCAAATCATCAGCTCCAAAGCTGAGGCATCTCTCAGCTCCCCCCTTAAAGGAAAAGCCACAGGAGCATAGGGAATGTTTCCAGCCTGCACTGAATATCATCA
This sequence comes from Lepidothrix coronata, assembly GCF_001604755.1. NCBI lineage: Eukaryota > Metazoa > Chordata > Aves > Passeriformes > Pipridae > Lepidothrix > Lepidothrix coronata. The sequence goes on from NW_016690229.1 coordinate 2,562,480, forward strand.
CACCAGCCACAGCAGGGCAAAAGTAGCCTTGCCAGGCCAGGCAGATGTAAGTGCTAGAACAGGGAAGGGGTTGAGTCCTAGAAATGGAACCTTAGAAGACACTACTGACACTTTACACACTACTCTGAAATCCTAGATTGATGCCACACATTTCCTAGAGCATTCCCAGAGCACAGAGTTCCTCATAGGAAGCATCACCAGCAGGCAATATTGGAAACAAATACCAAGAAATCCATCTCATCCTGCCTTATGGGAGGTTTGTGAAACTCTGGAGCCTTTAGAGACAAGCACAGAGCAGCCCCATCACAGGGCATAAAGGTGATGGCCAGGTAGGCTTTGCCCTGTAGGGGCAGCAATACCTGCTCTTCTCTGCTCTTCTCTACACTCCATGGGGTGCAGGAAGATCGGGATAGAAGGCATTGCACTGCCTTTCCTCCCTGCACCTGGTGCTTTCACCTGTTTGTGTACTGAGGTGCTGATTTTTTGGTGTATGCCCTCATTTTCTAGGAGCCTGACTCTGCAGTTCCTTCAAGCATTTAACCTGAAAGAAAGTCAGCAGTTTCCCCAAAAAGACCTTACACGACCAGGCCTCCTTATTTAATACCATCTCTTGCACACATGTTCACCTTCCTTGTCTCCCATTCCTTGCAGTTCCACTCACCTGAAAGAGCAGCTGCATTCAGCATCCCAGATTCATGAAACAGCCACTTGCTTTCTCCTTGTTCTTGGTCTCTCACATTAAAGCACATATTAAAAAGAAATTAAAAAAAAATAAGTGGAAAAAGAGAGAAACAGAACGTTCCTACAAAAAAGCAATTTCTTGGCTGGCCATTTTTTTTTTAACTCCCCTCAATATGGCAGGAGATATTTATGTCTGAACAAATCCTTCTCCCTCCCAATCAATCCAGCTTCCCCTGCTTCTGCAGTGCAGTCACACTGTTTATATCAGTCTGTTACTGTGAAAATTAATGTGACAACACAAAACGCAACATAATGACTAAAGGTGTGTGAAATAGTCCTGGAGAAATATGAAGTGACTTCAAATGCAAGGTATTTCCTCCTTCTCCTTTCTCCCATCCTACAAGCTGCTGCAGTTCTGAAAATGGGACAGTTTTCAAAGAGGCTATATTTGCAGAGCAAAGATGGATGCTATTTTTATTGCAAATTAGCAGATTTTTTAGCAGATCCAATCTCATTTGCAAGTGAAAGTGACTCTACTTACCATGCAGATATAGGTCTTATGTTGGAAACTCATGGAAATTCATGTTTTGAACATTCTTGCAGAAGAAAAAAATAGACCCTGCCTTTATTTCTGGCTGTGACTTGCTCCACTGAAGCAACACCAGTGGGGCAGCACGTCTTGGCTGAACTACTACATTCTGTGAGCAAGGGGAAGTGAACCTGAGGCAGTTTTTAGCTGTGCTCTGTGAACTTCTGGGGGCTGGGGACTTCAAGGGGTGCACAGGGATATGAGAAAAGGTGTTCAGCTGTTAGAGCCAAAAATTTGCTACCCAGGGATCCACAATTCCCCTGGAAGGTTCTGAATAGTCTGCATATATATATATATACTTCTATGTATAAATATATATAAATAAATATATATAAATATATACACAGGGCAGGGCCAGCTGGGGTTGTCCATGGTCTGCACTGATGCGAAAAATTCAGTGTAGTAAACAGTAACAGGAAAAAACAATCAGTTAACAGTTAGTCCTGCAAAAGATGCCCTTTCAGAATGCCAAAACTTTTCATTAAATTGGACAAAAAAAAATCTGGTGAGTGGTTTAAGCCAAGAAAAACAGTTGAACAAAAATAGGGAAATAAAGCACTGCATTTAAGTGCTACTGAATCCAAAGACTTTTCAGGGGGTTTTGATTCAAAATGAGGTTCTTCAACCCACAACTTGAGAAAGGTGAGCAAAAGGTTAAACACCTCCCAGGAGAATAAGTCATTACCTCCCAAATGGTGCCAGTTATGTCAAGCTCAAATCCACTTTACAAAAATTACCGAGAAAGTAAAATTTGGGGAGGGAGAGAAAAAACTGTGCACACCTTTAAAACCTTCGTACAACACTGATGCTGGATTCCCACAAATATGAGCTGGATTTGGTTACAGCTCCACCATGAAAATGAATTAAGAAGATGAAAAAAAAATATATAAAAATCTTCATTTTAATATGGGCATTGCAAGAAGAAAGTGGAAAAATAGAACAGCAGGCAGGGAAAGCAGAGAGCTCCTATTTCAAGAAGTGGAGTCTGATTTAAAGAGTGCAATTTCTACCTGCCAAATTTGCACATGCATTCCTTCAACCTGAAGCTACTCAGCAGGTGTGAACCTGTTTGTACCTCTCCTGACGGGAGCACAACGGGGGGAAAGCAGCGGTGCAGGTATTCAGGGATGTAACAAATCCTTTTGGCAGGTGCCAGTTTTGCAGTTCTCTGCTGTACACGGCAAAGCAGAAGGTGAGTGTCAGCCCTGCTGCTGTGCTGCAGCCTGATGGGCTCAGCTCTTCCTCCCTGCCACATCCCTCTGTGTTTCTGGGGTGTGCAGCTCCCTTTTCCATAATGTCCATTAAAACAGACACATCACATTCCCGAGCGCTGTTGGCACGGACTTCAGTGAGATTATTTTCGCCACAAAGTCAGAGGTAACATCTTAAAAACGCCTTAATTCATCTTACAAAAATACTCAAGTACTGAAAGCTGGAATTGTTAAAATAAAAATTAAAAAAAAAATCTCAGACATAAAACCCCCAAACCTCCTCTGTTCATACACATTTCACAGGAGGTATTAAACGCTCCATATACCTGTCCCAGACACTCGGAGTGAGGACACACTTGGACTGGAATCATGGCTGTCACACTTTTACCAGCACAAGCTGCAGGACTACAACACAATTACATTTTGGAAACTGGAAAACACATTTCATACTTCTTACAGGCCTTATTTTCCTTAATATAGGTACAGGGAATATATTTTCCTCTTACTGACAAAAAGATCATGGTATTCTTTTGTGAGCACGAGGCATCTGATAATTTGTAGCAGGCATGAATTATTGCAGTGTCTCCATCCAAACAAGTGAACATCTGTATCCCATTTTCACTGGCACCACGAGATACCTGGCGCAGCCCCAAAAGGGAATGTTTAGCTACAAGGGTTTAAAATATGCAGTAATTTGCTGTTGTGTTATCTTCTGGTATTCTCAGCTTTTGAAAAAAATAAATAAATTACTTTATCAGTGAAGTCCTCCCACTGTCTATTTGCCTTGCTCCAGCCCAGAATGAAATGAATCAAGTAAAACAGTTTTGAAAGCCTCATTTATTTTCCCTCCTGAAGAGCAATGCTTGTGGAAACCAGTTGGAGCAGGACTCTGTGGAGGATGGGACATTTCTTGTCCCCCCCATCCACTTCTTTTTCTCTACAGAGGGGGACTGTAAGTTTATTCAGCCCTCCCAAGGACAGTATCATTGGGGGAATGATATTCAGCAATCCAGGAGTGGGGGTTCTATGGAAAGGAAGCCTGGAAGCTCTTTTAGTCCGGTATTGCATCCTTGGCTTTTGAAAATACGTTTAAGACCATGTCTTTGTTGAAAGCAAGGTGTATTTTCCCAGCTGGTCACTATCTACAGCAATCAGCCAACCTGCATAAAATTCCAGGACAGGAAAGCTCCATTTCCATGGCTTTCAGCTCAGCCATGACCTTATATCCAGAATCTGCTTGGGCTGAAAAACCTTCTGCTAGTGAAATGATATTTTTCTTGGTTGCTTATTATATTTACCTGGTCCCCCCTCTCTGCAATTCCAGCTGGGTGTCCCCTACCTCAAAGAGAAGTTCCCTTGGGGTGATCCCAATTTCACTCACCTCCAACACCACGATTGGCACTGGAGGCAAGTGGGGATCACCCCAAAAATAAGTCATCACCTGCTCCTCCCAGTCTGCCCAGATCAGAAAGCATCCTTCACCCTCCACTCTACCCCAAGCTTCAAAGAAGTCACAGCTACCTCCTTTAAATCCTTTCTTAGCACTCCCCATTTCCAAGGAGTTCTGTTCCAAAGGGAAAAGCACAGCCTCAACACCAGTTTGTGCTGTGACTGCTGCCTCTGCAATATTCCTCACATTTTAACTCATCTTCCTTGGCTGTTTACACTCATCTGTAGCTTCCCATCAGGACTATGGGGAGGGGGATGCCCATTTTCCCTGTGGAAACCGAACAGCGGGTCTTCCCTCCTTTGACCTGCTGGTGCTCTTAGATGGTTACTACTAGTTGTACTCCTACTCCTTTGGTCAGCCATGGTGGTTGCACTACTGCCTGCTTTTCTGCAGCCAGCAAGAGCTCAGTCAGTCCTCACACCATTTGCTAGAGGAACTCCTGTGATCTAAGTCCCTGTCACCTCAGTATTCGGTGACAGTTTCATTAACACCTTCTCGTATGTGACTCCATCTCCAGTTCAACTCCCTGGGACAGGTGAATTAGGCAGATGGGGACATTTCCCCTGGTAGATTAAAAATGTTCTGGGTCACTTTTCTAATGTGTTGCTGCACGTGGAAGTCACTCAGTCCTTCAGCTGCACTGGGAGTGACACAATGTGCCTGGCACGGGCTGCAGAGCAGGGGGAGCAAGTCCCTGCTGAGGCAGCTGTTCCTGCACATTCCTGCTGGGCACCCCCTGTGCTGACCACACAGGAGGAGCCTGCAGCAAACTCCTCCAAACGGGAAGATGAGAAAAGTCCTTGATTAACAACTTGGCCTTTCTCCATAGCTGGGAAACTGAGGCACCCAAGGCAGATGACTGCATCTAAACCACAGATGGCCAGAGGGCTTCAGGCAGAGCTGGGTACCCAGTTCTGGTCCAAGCTATTTAGACCACACATCATGTCTGATGACTAAAATGATGGCATTAATACTCTGCTTGGCTCTAGAATAAGAGACAATTAAAATGGTAGGAAAATTCCTGTTACCAAATGTCCACAGGGAAGCTGAACTGACAAATAAGAAACAAATTCACAAATATCAGTAAACAGCATGTTGAGCTATAGAAATAAAATGAAAGAAGCACACAAGGCCACGTCTCTGTAGAAAAACAGAGTTACACCAGTATAGCTCTAACTGCCCTAGAAACCTCTCAGGGCAAGGAGGGCTTTTGGGCCATGGCTTCAGAAAAGTGACATTAGGTAGCCCACAAATAACCTTGCTTTCAAGTGTCTTCACTCAGGAAGGTATTTTACTTAAAAAAAAAAAAATCTCAATCGATTTTGAGTCACCCCTCACCTAATACTGAGTATTTTCATAGACAGAGTTGAAGCCTTATCACAGCCCCCGTCCAAATAAACTCTCACCACTTTGGGAGGATTCTCCATGCAGGATCCGTCTCCAGTGCTGCTCCCTGACTGTTTACTGGTTGTTAACTGTGCTCCCTCACAGCCTCCAATCTCGGAGAGCATCAAAGGGGAAGGAATGCCACTCGCCTAAACGTGATAGACTATTGCTGCAGGCAGGAGTAACTTGTGCTGTCAGTGTTCAATTAGCACCAAGTTAAACTAAATGTCTTGTGAATATTTCATAACGATCTGCCAGCATCATATCTGAACTCTCTGGCTTTTACCAAGCCATTTCCCTTCCAAAGTGACATGATGTGGAATTAAAGAGGAATGATGAGCCAATCTCGCTTGTTTGAGTATCTGCTCAAGAATTATGCTGTATAACTAAAAAGTAGTAGTAATCAAAAAAAAAAAGAGGCACAAAATACTTCAACAACAACTGTCACCTAAAATTATCCTTTGCTAATAAACTGTCTTTGAACAAAGTGAGCGTTTATATAAAGCACCGTTCTTTTTCTGACTGTAAATTTACTGCAGCTTTCCCATTTACTTTGCGAGTTACAGGAGCTGATGTAAGCTTTTATATTTCCCATTTGTTTTTCACACGAAGCTCAGGAGTTAAATGGGTTGGAATAGACTTTAAAAGCCAGGGCTAACTTGAACTTGAAATGCTGAATCCGTGGCAAGCACCAGGTGAGCTGCAGGAGGGAGCCAGCCTGGGCTGTGCTGCGTGCGAGAAGCAGCAGCTCCGAGCAGAGCTCGCTGTGGGATCTGGGGCAGAAAAAACCACACTCACAAATGCAAATAACTCGGTGCTGCAAACCAGCCACTATGCAGACACGCAAATCCCAGGCTGGAAAGTAGCTGTGGGATCTGCTTCACCTGCCTGGGGGTCCTGGGCAGCGTCACTGGGGAGCTGCCTCTGGGCCTCGCAGCAAGAGCTCTGCAAAGCAGAGGCAGCAAAATCTCAAGGGTCACTGTGCTGACGGCTCACAGTCCTCACTGAAGGACAGCAGCTTCCCAGGAGGAGGGAGAGGTGCCACAGGGCACAAAGAGTCTTCCCCAGACTTCCAGCTGAGGCTGCCAATAAGGAGATCAGTTGGTTCCAACACTAATGGACCAAAGCCACCAATTCGTATCACCTCATCCATCACAGACCCCGATGATAAATGATCCTGAGTTTGCACCAGCCTGGGCTGATTCTCTGCACAGCACAGCCAAATTGCCCAGCTCTGCTTGCTGAGGAGATGGTCCCCTCGACCGAGGAAGGACAGGCTGAACTAGAAACTTCTGCTGGCCTGGATACACAGGCTGGGATGAATGTGCCAGTGCAGTTTCTTTGCACAAGCAGAACAAGTGCTGAGACAGGTTTTTAAGTTAACTCAGCAGATAAAGAGCAACAGCAAGTCTGAAATAACCACAGAGACCGAATTGTTTCACTTGCACAATGCCAAGTGACCCATGGCTACTCTTACCCACCAACACTGCATTTGTGTTTGGAATCTCATCACCCCTGGATTTTACTAGAAAATAGTTACCATGTATTAACTATCTGCCCAAAAAGAAAAATGAAAGTCACACCTCTTTTGATAACGAAGACTTATAGGAAAAGCCCCATGGGAGCTATTCTACAGCATTAAATGCAATAGTTACATGTTGTTGCAACTGTATTGATATAACACATAAAACTTGCTCATATAGGCAGGATCTGGAGTTTGCCATTTTAAGATCAGCATTATATACCATAATATACAAATATATAGCAGCTTTTCACCTCTGAGCTCCCTCCCCTTGATGCCCAGTCCTTGCCCACTTTGATCACTCACTTTGCTGCCAGAGCCTTCTCTCTCCCCAGGGTCCTGCAGGTTTGCACCCCATGGCCCAGTCCCAAGGACACATCCAGGCTCCATTACCGTGGCAGAGCTTCCAGTGAAGGGTGCTACAACAGACAAACGACAAAAAAAACCTTAATAAAGGTGGGGGAGCTGGAGGAAGGAGAGGCAGGGAACTCTGGAGATACTGGAGACACCTGGAGAGATAGGCAGCAGACCTGGAGGAGAAAACAAGACACAGCTATGTCCTCACAGAACCCCTCCAGGGCTCTGCTGTTAAAACCCTACACTAATACATGTTAATTAACCCCCCCTGCCTTTCCAGATAAGGAGGGAGTTGGCTCTGTTGGAGAGGGGGATTGGCAGGAAGCCTCATTCACTCCTCTCCACTCACACCTGAGCGATCTCCATGCCGGCCGGCTGGGTGAGGGGGGGATAAAGCCCAGCACGATGATGTTTAAAGGCTCCCATAATTTGTTTAACAGACCCGAAGACCTACCAGCATTTAACTACTGCAGCCAGGGATGTAATACAAACAGCAAACTAAACCCAAGCGTGGCTGGGCTGGAATATTAATCCATCCATGCCTTCAAGGGCAATGGAGAGAGGGAAGCGCCTGCAGATCACATACACAGGGGGGGTTGGCTGTGGAATTGCAGCCTCGTTAGCACTGAACACTCTGACCCTCCCGAGCTACAAACACTGACATTTACTCTCCCCAAATGGCTGAACTAATATCCTGATAGTGGTGGTGGCATCCTTCCAGCAGCTGGGACTATGTTTTGTACATAGACCTGTTGGGGTTTTTGACACAGTCACTTGTCCGAGTGCCAACATCTGAAAAATAACTCAGGGGGCCTTTTATGGCTCCAAATTTGAGGCTTTTGGGACCTTTTCCATTTTATTTTCCTGTTAGACAATCACAAAGAATGCAAATGCTACTGAAGTCTGGGCAGATAAGTCATGGAATAGATTTCCCTGATCGTGTGTTCAGCTGTACAGCAGTTGCCAGAGTAAATTCGAGGATATGCTTTAAAATACCAAAATATATTAGTAATGCTCATCTATGAAAATAATGATTATTGGAAAGGGATTTATTTGTAAACCTTAAAGAGAAAACACAATCCATCCCATATTTTGCTGGGGAAAAGTCCTCTATGAACTGAATCTTGCTCCAGGAGCTGGAAAAACTCCAGGGGCTGGAATGCTCCCAGTGTCACCAGAGCTCTTCCGACCCACCCAGTCCCACTGGCTTTTAGCAGGTTGTTAGAAATAATCAGAAGGCTGTAAAAATAATATTTCACTGTGCTGTTGTTTTTTGTCCCTGGTAATCAATGGGTAGAGGCAGATGCTGAGTGTGCAATCACCAACCACCAGACTGAGCTTCAGGCTCAGCCCCCCAGCACAGGGAGAGAGGGAAAAAAGAGAGGGATCCAAGGGGAGAGTCACAGGAGAAATAACTGTACAACTTTAAGAGGGAGTAGCACACATGTAACTCCTATAAACAAGGGGCCCTGGCAGGACAGGGAATGAAGGGCTTTGCTGTTCTCTTGTTTATCTGTCAAAGCTGCTCATCCATCATCGAGCACAGGTGTGACAGTCACTGAATTCAGGGCCCTCAAAGCCTGAGAACTTGGCATGGACACTGGGGGACAGCAAAGGTGCCACAGCCCCCACTGGGAGACAAAAGGGTTCCCAGGACTGCCATGGCACGGGCAAGAGCCGAGACCTTCGGCTGCGCTCGGACTCCAGGGAGGGCTGGGCTGGGAGTGGCTCCTGCTTCTCTGCACGTGGAGATCTCAGTGCCTCGTGTTCCTCACCCACTGCAGATGGTCCTACACCAAACCCAGCCCTCCTGCCACACACATTCCACTGGCTCCCTCCTGGCTCTCAGGGTGAGCTGGGCACCCCCCTGGCTCTCCTTGCAGTTCTCTGTGGTTGAGACCCATGAAAAAAACCTGTTTTTGTGAAGCATTATAGTTCACCTGGTGCCTCCAGGTTTCTGTGAGATATTTTATTGCATTAGTGTTGTCAAATGGTGACATTTCTGAGTGTAAGTCATAAGGTTGTTGTTAATGCCAATTTAATGGTGCTAAAATGATTAAATATGGCAGGCTTTTAAATAATGAGGTACATAAAAGGTGTTAATAACCTCTTAAGTGCTTTAATAATATTCTGTGCTATCATAAAATGTTAGTAATTGGGCCTCTTAACTTTCATCTGCCATAAAGTAATGAAAGAAAAAAAATCTCAACAGAGGCGCTGAATGGCTGAAAATTTTGCTTAAATAAAAGGAAAAAAAATGAACAATGGTAAAACTGAGCCCTATTTGTGGGGGGGAAAGAAAGAAAAAAAAAGAAAGAATTAACTATAAAGCCCAACGGAACATGCATTTTAATATCATGCAAATTCTTAGCATTTCCAAAAAATGTCTTTGGTATGAGGTACTGCAAGAACAAAGGAGCCCAATGAAGGCTCAGTGCTAAACCCAGCATCAGCTGGGCTGCTTAGTCTGACGTAAGACAACCCTGTGTGTCACCTGTGTGAGTTAGAAACAGCAGCTTTCTTGTACATGACAGAGCTGAGCCAAGCCTGGGCTGCTCTGGCAGGTTGTGCAGCTGAACAGAGCTTCTGCCCCGGGTTAAAACCAGCAGCTCTGCCCCTGCAATGGGACATCTCCTGTGAAGGGTCTTCTGGGACAGGCAGGGCTGCAAACCCCAAAATTTCTGAGGAACTGCAGGTGATAAAGGCTGAAGGATCCTTCATTGCCCTGTAAGTAATGAGCTCTGAGTGTTGAAGAGCACACACTGAAGCACCAAACTGGATTGACGGGGTGCAGAGCAGCCAAATGTAATTAAAATTCTAAACAGGGAGGCCAAGTAGGAATATCTAAATAAAATTTGGACAGGATCCTGAATAAGCAGCAGCAGCTTCATCAGAAAAGGCCAGAGGTCTGTAAAATCCCCTCCAGGCTACTGCTTGAATCCCATCCAGCAAACAGAGGAGCTGCAGCAGTGTCCATAAAATGTGCTGACACTGGGCTGGTGTTGCCTTAGGAGGCTCCCCAGGATAATGTCCAGGGAGGTTCTTTAGGTCCCCTTCTCCCAAACAGCAATCCAAGCCAATCAAATTCTTGTGAGAAACCCATATCAGCAAAATAACTTTCATTAATGGATATTTGCAGGTTCCTGGTTCAGTGGCTCTCAGGGAACCCTTTTAAGGCCTCCTTAGCTGCTGCCTCACATGCTTTGCTGTTCTTTATCACCTGTTAACACGTGCACCCAGTTCTTGTAAAGAACAGGTGCTTTGAACTGGCTCTAAAAAAAGCATCTCTGAATTTTGGGGCTGACCACATAACAGGCAGTGTGACAGAGCACTTCTGAGCATGAAACCCAGCCCTGAGAAACACGGGGGGCTGTGATTTTTACCAGCCTCTGTCTCTAATGTTGCGTCACACAGGCAGGGAGGATGCACAGACCCACGTGAGCCAAGGCAACCAATGCTCAGCAGGGATGACAATAGGAAACAGCAGAAGCCAAGAGTTTGCCCATAGGCATTGAAAAATTATAACGAGCAAATCGATTTTGAGTAGTCTAAATTTGCTTAGAGATAAATCAGGAACCGAACAACTGCTCTGTGTAACAGAGAAATGATTCACCCAGTACAGTGTTCCTCGAGCCACGCAGAAGGCTCTTGGCTGCTGGGAATGCTGCCTTTCTTTTTTTCTTTTGGCTTTAAATTGCAGACAAGACCATTATTATTTTCTTGTTACAGGTCTAGTGCTGATGCCATTGCAGTCAATGACAAATTTTCCATTAGTTTCAGTGAAGGGCTTGGCCTCAGTAAAGCAATTATTCATCAATACATAAAGTACTTCCTTGACTCTCATATTTAAGAGCGAGATCTTGTACCCACTCATCGGCACCTCTCCCCAGCACAGCTACAGTTTGCAAAGTTCCTCCATGTCCCACTGCAGGCCTCAGCATCCCAGAACAGGATCGTATTTCTTCTTACTGAGATGCTCTTTGCTTCATTTGATGTGCCCATTATTTGAGAACTCTCTCTCCTTTTGTCCATTAGGTAAATTCTGGACGAGCTTATTATTCTGCTTTGGTTTGTAACAATCCCTCTGGATCCATCTCTATGCTTATTAGGATTTTAGAAACGCAACCTAATTTGTGCTAAAGCATACAAATTCAGCTCCCCTATGATCTGTGCTGCTCCACACACCATTGCTATGTCTGCAACACAGCTCTAATCTCTGCACATCAGTGGCAGGAGCAGTGGTGGGGTACAGGCCAAGCAGGGACTCCTGCTGAGACAAACACCTGAGCTCTGGTGAGCCTTGGGACCATAAGTGAAACCAATTGGTTTATAGGTAGTTCTTTTTAGTTCCCTCTCAACTCCCCATGAAATACTCATTTTTTCAGCTTGACTGGAAATCATCAACCTCCTTTGGTGGCCATAAGAGCAGTTTGTGTTCTGAACAAAGTTCCTGTAATCAGAGGATGTGCAAAGCCAAAGAGATGCTCCTGTGCTTTTTTACACTCATTCTCTGTGGACTTTTGTCTGCACACAAGTTCAGATTGAGCCAGTGCAGGTCTGTGCCCCGCTCTTGCTTGCAGAGCCCTGAGCACATCTCCACCAACATGGAGAAAGGCAGCCAAACCAGACACACCAGCAGATAGCAGGGGTTGGTTTTATTGCTGTTGGTTGGGTAAGCTAATTAGGAGCAGAAGTTATTTTGAGCTAGGGTAAGTTAAAAAAAAATTGCACAAAATGTTTAATTTTGTGATTCCAGCTTTGGTTTCTGGAGGAACATCTCCAGACATTACACTGTGTGGCTTCAGCGTGGCTCCTCTGCTGCAGCAGAAACCTTGCCATGGCACAGGAGAGCAGAGGAGGGATGTCACTCCTGGAGCCACCACCCTGGGCCACTCCTGGAGCCACCAAGGCAGGTCAGCGGCGCTGCCACAACGATGGGGCCACCCTGGCCACCAACTTGGGCAGCCTGGGCTCCTCTTGTTGAGGCTGAGCAACAAGTATGAGGTTTCTCCAGACTTAAAGATCCTTTGAGTACCATTTAGTGTTTAATACACCGTGCTCTCCCTCATGTAAAAGAAGCAGATAAAAAAGAAATCAATGAAGTGCCTGCGAAGTTGCTTCGTACCGTTTCACATGCATATTTAGAAACCCTCTCTTCCCTGCCACTCACCTCATGAATCTATTCTTGGAGAATAAAAACTGGGATATACTTTGCAGCCAAAAGTAAAGTCATAAAGAAGTTTGCTCACGTTCCTCGACACATGAGATATAGAGTTAATTAAAAATTGTTCTCTGTACAACAGGTTTGTTTCACTGGAAAATGTCACTGATGTAAGGCTGTTCTACTCTTGTTGCCAACTACATTGAATTGACTCCATTATAAGCTTACTCCTCCCCCCTCCCTATTACTTTTCTTCCAATAATAAACCAGAGAGATCTTAGAGCCCACTTTTTTATTGGAAAAGGTGCATTAGGATTAGCTGAGTTGGAGCAGCCATTTTATGCCCCTCCAGTCCCTGTTTATCTGTGGCTCTACAGAAGCAGCAAACATTTTCCCCAGTCCTGCACAGTATAAATGAGATTTTTGATCCTACAGGCATGGTGCTGTTCAAAGATTTTTAATTAGATAAATACATTTTATAAAAAGATTTTGCAGAATAGTTGCCTCTAGCAACTGTAACAATCTTGAAGCTTCATCTTTCAAAGGGAAAGAAAACTCTTGCAGGAGCCTGGTGTGTTATATAAAAATGAAAGATGGTATTACAGAATTAATAGGAAGGGGCCAATGGAAATGCAGTCCCACTCCTGGAAATGGGAGTTTGTTTCATTACTGACTTCAAACAGCACATGGATTTGTGCTCTAATTTTTCCAGCCAGATTGCCAAGTATCAGCCCCAGGCTGGAGGAATAGCTGGGCCAGGCTGGAGGGAGATGTGGTGAGCACTCTCTTTCCACAGCTGACGTGCCTCAGAAGGCATCACACCAACGTCAGCCCTGAGGAAAGCACAGCTCTCCCTGCGCTGCCAGCCCTGCTGCTTCCTGAAATTCAGGGGCATCCTCATCCACACACAGGAATGTCACCGTGCCCTGCCCTTCACAGCACAGCCAGATGCCAGCAGGGCTGCCTGAGCTTGCTTTCCTTGCCAACCAGCCATCCTGGAAGTGTCCCTAAGATCAGGAAAAGATCTGTTAGCTATCCCTGACTGCCTGAGGATGGGCAGCTACTGGAAAACCAGCAGCATCCTGCAGGCCAGCGCATTCCCAGGGCACCCTGCCTGGCTGGGCACGGGGAGGGGGGAACCCAGCCCTTGATCCCACCACCACGCTTGTGAGTCCTAGGAAAGGGCAATGTGAAGTTTAGACATGAGCCCAGTTCATGCTGAGGTGACCATCTCTTTTTCCATCCAGCTCAGAGCCACTCCTGAAGCTCCCAGAGGTCCTCTGTGCTGCCGGGACAGGGGCACTGCAGCACTTTCCCTCTTCCCCTTGCAGATCCCAGTGAACGAAGCTTTCCAATGTGCCGTCAAGGTGGAGAGTTTTATCCCTGCAGACTCAGTGCAGGATAGCAGCTGGAATGGGAACTTTTCCATCCTCACCCCCATACTCAGTATATTTAGCCCTGACCTAGAAAGACCATCCTTTCTAGGGCTGAGCTGTGATTCAGACTGTCTGCTTGCTGAGCAGAGACTGCCAACTGTGCCGAATCAGAGCTGATTAGAGGTGGGAGAGAGCCTGAAAAACAATACACCCAGGCAAATGCAGTGGGTTTGGAGCACTTCATGAAAATTATATTTAACTCCATTTTTTGGTGACTTAAAGAAAAATTAAAACAAACAACCCTCGCACCTTCCAAAATAACCCTACCTGTCTCTGGTGGGAGAGAAGAGACTGGCAAAGGGTTGCTATTTTAAATCACAGTGGAACAGGGTAAGAAAGAATATACATGTAGGTAGATATGTATATATATAGGTATAGACACATACACACACATCTCTAGATGAAGCAGGGGACTTGTCTGAGAAGGGAAGGATGGACAGAGAAGCAGATATTTTCTTGCATTTTAGGGGAAATTCTATCTTGAAGCAAAAAAAAATTCTACCATGTCTAAGGGGAAACAAGAACAAAAGAAAAAAAAAACCACATGAGAAGATGTCTGGAGACATAAAATGCTCATGGAGAATTGTCTGTTGGCAGGTCACAAAGTGTCCCACCAGCCCAGCGTGGGACTGGAGCTTGTATCCCACAGGCAGTTATCCTGCAGACATGCTCAGGCCATCACCTGGGATCTGAGGGAGGGAGAAATCTTATCTGCAGGCCTGTGAGAAAACAGGAGGAGGTACATGTTGTCCTTATACACTAGAAATACAGTCAGGGAGTTAAACTGGAAAACACAGCCCAGCCTGGAGAGAGCAGAACAGGAGACTAAACACAGCAGTTTAACAAATAATTACAGGTTCTTTATATGGACTAGAATTTGTAATCCACCTTCATCCACTTCTCTTTGCACAGTTTAGAATTACAATGCCAAAGGGATCACAGGGAATCACGAAATAATGTCCTGCATTTGAGTGCAGAGCACACAGTCTCTGACGGTTTTAGATACTCTTTTCATGAAACATTTACCATGTGGCACCCAAGTGTTCACTCCATTGTACCTTGGCAAACAGTGGCCACGCTGGTACAGTCACTCACACAGGCAGGATGTTTGCAGACATTAAAAGTGATGAAAAAAAAAAAAAAACCCTGACCTGAATAAGTTCTCCTCAATTTAAATTCAGGAAAGTGTGGGCATTGAATATTATCTCCATAATACATTTGCCACACCATAAAACATAGTGGGGAATCAAGAAGCAATATCTTGCATTTCAGCAAATGCCTGGTCTCTGAGGACTCCCACCATCCACTGGTATGTAGGAGTACAATTTATCATCTGTATTTTTTATCTAAACTGCATGGAGAACATGGTATTATTACAGTGGTGCTGGACTGATATTTGGGGGACTGTGAATCCATTACCTGAAACAGACTCCCTGACTCCCTTGGTAAGTCCCAGCTGTTTGGTTTCCCATCTGTATTTCCATTTCAGAGGAACTTGAAATGAATTAGAGGAGTCAAAAAGGAGAGAGAAAATATCTGAAGTCAAATAAAAGTTATTGTTTGACTGTAAATTAAAAGGTTTGTGGGTTTTTTGTTTGTTTGCTTGGGTTTTTGTAGTATTATAGGTGGGTTTTAAGCACTTCTATGTGATTCTGGAAGAAACTGCAAAATGACAATTTGCTTAGAAGCACCTTCAAAAATATTTCACCTCTTTTTCTTTTTTTTTTTTTGTTCCTTACACCACTATTTTGGTAAAATGACACTGTTTTGGGAAACACTACAGGATCCCCTACTCTGCATTTTTTGCCTCCCAAAAATGACCAACACCATACAGCCAGATCTAATCGGGAAGTTTCTTTTAACAAAGTACATAATGAGAGGCTTTACTTTAAGCACGAGCTTAAATCCATATGGCTTTAGTGAGTTAAGCACAATTAAGGAACTGCCAAGTGCTTTGCTGGGGGAGTCTGGAGTCAAGCACCGAGCTGGGCTGAGTGGGGTCCTGGAGCACACGATGAGAAGTGAAAATAAAGCATGAAGAAATAAAC
The DNA here is from genome assembly GCF_001604755.1 of Lepidothrix coronata. Lineage (NCBI taxonomy): Eukaryota > Metazoa > Chordata > Aves > Passeriformes > Pipridae > Lepidothrix > Lepidothrix coronata. The sequence continues at coordinate 2,578,321 of NW_016690229.1, forward strand.
AGAAAATAAGCACGGCACTTGGAGGCTGTGAGCTTTGTTTGTACAGTATTTCTAAGGTGTGTTTTGTACGTTTGAAAAAATCCCGTTATTCAGGAGCCTGGAATTGCTCTTCCATCCCCAGCGCTGATGAATAGCAGAGGCACAGCGTGCAGCCCTTTATTCTGAGGGAGCCTTAATCACTCCCCTCCCGAAACTGCTGCTCCATTTGACTGACAGAATTAGAAGCAATCCACATATTGGAGGGGAAAAAAGAAAGGCAGACCCATTTGGTTGTCAGACTGTGGGTACATACACAAAGCTTTTAGCAAAAAAAAGAAAGAAGAAAAAAGAAGAAAAAGTTGTTGCCCTCCTAAATGACATTTATATTAATGACATGAATGACAGGCTTAAGGGGAAAATTATAAATCTTTCTTTCCAGCTTTTTTTTTTTTATTGCCCAACCATATATTTCATCTTTCCAGAGAGCAGCACCATTAAACCCATGGCTGACAGACACCAGTGCTGTGGATAAGCTGCAGCCAGACCCCTCTGGAGCAAGGTTGGACATTCTGGGAATGCTTGTCCAGAGGGCATAGTTGAGGGTCCTTCTGGCCTGGGCAAGACCATGGAATACCAACACAACCTGCAGGACACAGGTGGCAGGAGAGCACCAAGGGACTGGGGCACTCGGGTGAGGCTGTGCAGCTGCCCAGGAACCCAAGAGTCCTGGCACCCCAGTCATTTGGGTCTCCCACCCTTCAATATCTGTCCCAGAGGGAATAAGCAGAGGGAACATTCTGTTCTTGTGGCAGAACAACTCCCTGGGGCTGCAACCTGCCAGCAATAGCACCCAGGGAGACTCCAGAGCCCCCAGAGCCCTCAAAGGATGTCCTCTGGGTTGGCAGAGCCACAGCCTATCTGTCTTCATGAAGGAGCTCTGGACTCCTGATGGAAAGAAGAACATGGGCTCTCCTCTCCCACCGTACACGAGGCTGCCTCTGTCTGCAGAGCAGCCACAGACCTCTGCATTTCTGCTTTGTTCATTTTCCTACACAGTCTCCAGGGAAAACACAGAGGAAGACAGAGAAACCCCAGTGTCTTGCGAGATCACAGATGTAGATGTAATCATCTTCATTTGGAAATAATTCCTTTAAATTTCCCCAAACCAAGTTCTGTTTTCCCTGGTGGTGCTTCATAACTAGTATGACTGATAGACCCACTCTGCAGCGTGTGTGTATTTACATTTACACATACACACACATGTTGTTCTTTTTTCCAGATGAATCTCCTGTGAAAGACTGTTGTGGTCATGTGTAGCTGCCTGTGCTCAGACACACTGCAAAGATATTTCCTTGAGTTTTATTGTCTGTGACCACTATACTTATGTTTTATAGCAGCCTAATTACAGACAATCCCCTTTAAATGCTGACATGCAGTGCTAAGTTACTCTGCAGGTGAATGAATAGATAGAACATTTCTGTGTGTTCTCTAAAATTGTTTAGTGTTATTAACTGGATTTATCAACAGCAGGAGTGTTTGGAGAAATGAATCCATTTTAAAATGGTCCATGATTTCCCATCACCAGTGGCACCAAAGCCATAGTATTTGGGGAATGGTTTTTTCATGAAGGAAGTGAAGTATTAAAAAATTAAATGTGTTCACTTGAAACCTCCTGCACAGCTCAGTTTATAGCAATAAAAGACAATGATAGTTCCTTACAAATCAATTGAGGGGAAAAATAGAATTAAGAAAAAATAAAAATTAATAATCCAAGTGCAGCCATGTCCTGCTCTCTGGCTCTACCTGTGCTACACAGTCCAAACAGAGACAGCTCCCTCCTTTTCTCTAGCACTGCTACCATAGATAATAAAAACTAATTTAATTTTCTGTCATTCTTTTCATTTTAATGGACACTCAGAGGTTTCACAGCCGTAGGAGGACAGTGCACAAAACCACATCTTTTCTGGAATGAAGAGGCATGGAAAAAGAGAAATTTTGTGTGGAAATATCAGAAGAAACAATGTAATGAAAAACAGGCTTTAAATATTGAAAACATGTAAAGGACAACATACAGCACAGGGGAAACAGGCTGAATAAAACATGCTGCTATTAAAGCCCTGGAGCTCAGTCCTGAAGGGATTTGCATTTTCCCGATGCAGACTGTGATTTTTCAGGGATTCTGAGTGCCACTGGAAGGCCGTGGGTCTGCAGAGAGTCCCCGTGCTGTGACAGGTAGCGACTCCCTCCCAGGCTCAGTCTGGCACATTAAAACCCAACAGTGCCTTTCTTTTCTCAGCTCTCTGCCTCAAAGGCTCTCTAACGTGTTGCCATTACCCCGTGCTCATCCCACCACGGCGATAAGCGCAGTATAAATAGCTACCAGTAGATGACAGATAGAACATGGACATGACAACAGTGTCCTCCCCCCGTTCCCACAGTCGGCACAGCAATATCTGTCGTGATCCACTCCTTGCTGGGACTGTGGGAGCACAGTGGAGCTGGCAGGAGTCGAGCTGATGCCAGGAAAGCTTCTCATGCTGCCCCCGAAGCCCCATCGGAGGTGAATGTACAGGTGGATATTTATCTGAGCCAAGTAATAACCTCAGGGTTAATGAGGACTTGGCATAATTTAAGAGATGGTCATAACTAGGAATTGATGTAATTTGATGTTCAGTGCTTCAGTGAGCTCCCACTTTGGCTCTTTTTTCTCTTAAAACCCTGCAGCAGTGCTATCCAGCTCAGGGATAATGGAGGGGATTAAAAAGCAGCTCCTCGTCTCCTGCTAATTCTGCTTGTCTCTCTGCCCTATATCCAACACAACAAAATAGGAGCAGGATGTCCAGCTTTGGGAACCATCATTTGAATAGGTTGACTGGCAAGAGGCCAGGGAAGAGCAAAGAGGAATGATTAGAGATTTGGAAAACATGACCTGTAAGGAAAGGTTGTAGGAATTGGGTTTGTTTAGTCTAGAAAAGAAAAGAATGAGGAAAGATATGATAAGAGGAAAAATGTGATAAAAGTCATCCAATATGCAGAAGTTTGTTATAAAGAGAACAATACCCTTCTTGTTCCTTCAGAAATCACCTTTGCAGCAAAGATGACTGAGCTTAAGGCATTAGGAAAACATGTTCCCAGCTACATGCTGGAGTAGGGAAATCTTGGACCAGGCTGTGTGAGGCAGTTCTGGTGCCTCCTCTGCACTGGACGCTTTATTGAGGCAGAGGCCACGTACCTCTGACAGCCTCCTCTGGCCTCCTCTCCCATCACTCTGTGCTCAGCTCCTGCAGCCAGATGCTGCTGGTGACATCCATGGTGCGTGTGTCCATTGTCCCCCTGCCTCTAGCAGCCTAGCAGTTCCCTGGGAAACACTGACTGTTGGGGTATGGTGACCACTGGGAGGTGCCTCCAACGCCAGGAGGTCCCTGGGTACCCCCAGGTTCCCAGTGGTGCAGTTACCACGTGCTGGGGCAGGAGGTGGCTCTCTGTGCCCTTCCAGCTCAGTGCCCCGTGACAGCCCGGCCCCTCATTGCAGAGGGGTCCTTCCTTCAGCTTGGGATACAGTTATTTATTGGTATTAGCTCCGAGGGGAGCCCCACCACATCCAGCTTTGTGCTGAGAGACACTCATGGGCACAGCACATGCCATCGGCTCAGCGGGAGAGGAGGGAGGCAGAGCAAGGCAGGGCCACGCCGGGGAGGAGACTCGGCCCGGTTGTGGTTTGGGGATGTGACCCTGAGCAGGCACCACATTTCCACCGCTGCCTTCAAGTGCACGTGGACACCTGACCACCCACAGTGTCCTGGTAAAGAGGTGAGCCCTGGCCTGAAGTCAGAGCAGAACGGGCTCGCAGAAGTCAATCCCGTCCTGCACAGCTTGTAAATCTTTCACGAGGTTCACACAGCCTCAAACTCCCCAGGCTTGGCAAAGCCCCACCGGCCGCTCTCCTCGCGAGCTGTAAAGAGTCTGGATTCAACACTTAGCTGGCAATTTGCTGAAGATACATGGGGCACAAAAGAAACCAAACTTGCTCTGTTTAGACTGACATTGCCTTCCCACTGTTGACAGCAGTCCAGATTTGGGATCTGGTCTTTCTCCCGCTGAAGTCAACAGGGAATTTTCCCGCTGGCATCAACGGGGGCAGTAATAAGCCATTGTATCTGTCAGTGCACATTGCCAATGGAAGACAAACTGGAATGGCTAAGTGCTGTCTGTAATGAGAGAGCATTTTTTTCCCTCCCTTCTCCTCTCCCTCAAGTCCATTTTCAGACCATAACCACATTTTAATGAATAAAAAGTTGTTGTTTCAAATCCTTGCAGAACTGCAGTCCCTGCCAAGCCTGTTTTTCTTCTGGAAAGACAGATGCATGTGCTCACATTATGGTAGTTGTTTTTTGCGTGCCATATATTTTCAGTGATGTTCATGAAACTAGAATTAGTGACACTAATAATGACAAATCAGAGGGCTAATATTGTTTAACCCTGTTAAAGAGTGTTATTACATTTACATGTTCCCACAGAGTAAATGCTGTTTGGCTCAGACATATGTCTTGCTATCTGTTTATTTTTATGAATCAGAAATGAATCAGCAGTCAAGAGTGTCCCATAGATTTATTTGTCTCATATACCATTTTAGAGGGGAAAAACTCCCCCCACCACCAGGGCTTATAGAATCATTTTTTTGTTCAGTAGAGGCATAATAGTATTATTAAATGAACTCTAATCAATAAGACAGAATATTGCAGGTCTGCACGGGCTTACCCCAAAATACTGAGCCCTGAGGAGGCCAGCCTGTGCTCATGCTGATGTAATACTCATTCCTATTCTGAGGATGAAGACAGAACTACACCTTCAAATTAGATCTCGTGTGCAGCTGTCTGGTTTTCACTGTTTGTGAGCAGACACTGCCTTTTTCTCAAGCCAAAGAGTCTTTCAGGATGCAAAGAGCAAAAGCACAGCGTAGTCTGCAGCACTTAGGTCCTATTTGTGGACAAGACCTACAGTAATTCAGAGCTGAAAAGTGATTCTCTCTCTGCACCGCACTCAGCAGACACATAAATACAACAACAGTCACTAATATGATGTTTCCATCCACATCTTGCTTCAATATGAAAGGACTTTTGAGGAAAGTGTTAGGAACCGTGGACAAGGCTTTGAGAAGAATCCCCTACTCTTCGAATTGTTAGTTTTCTAACATGTCTAGCTCTTGCATCTTATCGGCAAGCAGCTGATAACAGGCTTGATAATATCTGCCTTAAAACAATAAAATCGATACACTGCTTCAGAAATTTGACCAAAAAAAGTTATGTAAGAGGTAAGAAAAACATCACACTTTCTCAAAGCATTAGATATTCCAAGAATTACAGGAGGTAATTTAAATTCAACTCAGCCACTACTGTTGCAATATTGAGGTTTTAAAGTCAGTTTATTTATATTTTAACTTTGCAGTTTCCCATAAGGCATGGTCAAAGTCTTTAACAGAATCACTGACATTAGGAATTCTCGTCCTCCTTTTCCCTTGCTCCTTATCAAGTGTACTTTGTTTCCTGCAATGGTTTATTGGGACCATCTGCATCTCCTCCTGTTTTCTCTCAGGCATGGAGATAAGCTTTCACCTTTGGATGTCTGGTTGAAGTCCAGCTGGCAGTCTGGATGTGTTTGGTGGTGGTGGCTCGGTGCCTGTTGCGTGCACGCGCCAGTCTCACAGAAAAACCCACGTGAGAACCACCCTCCATGTTCAGGACCAGCTTCACTTTCCTCTTCAAGGCCAGGGCCAAGAGCTTCAAATTCAACTACCTGAAATACAAACTGCTCCAAGTCCTTATCCGAGTGATTAAACAAATGGCTGGGGTTTCCAGAGACTGTGACCCCACACTGATGGAGGAAGGGAGTGACAAGGCCAGATCAGTGCACCATTTGCCAAACCAACACCCAAACTGCTTTCCTCACTTTCACAAACTGCTCTGGGGGCAAATTACATCTTTGCAGTTGTTTCCCTCTCCTTTCCTCCTTTCTGACCCCACTGCTCAACCTGAGAGCCACTGACTGCCCTCTGCATCCCCTCGGGACTTTCAGAGCACACACTCACAGCAACCATCACCTGTGACAGCAAAATCAATGGGCACTTCCACCCAGAGCTGCCCAGGAAGGGGAAATCGCCGCACAAGAGGCACCATTTATCCCACACAGCTTTTTTGGATGTCTGGCCACCTTACCCTTCTCCCTCTTACTGGTTTATGCCCTATTCAGTACTCGACTGCAAAGCAAACAGCCTTTGGTGATTCTCCCACTAAGGCCAGCCCAGCTGGGTAATCTGGTTTCTTTGCAGCCAAGGCCTGGTAAAACACACCACAGCAAATGGTTAGAAAGTGAAATCAGCCTCCAGCTGACGGGGCGGAGGACGGGTCTCCCGGAGCAGGGGAAGGATGGGAGAGCTCTCCTTCACCGTTTATCTGGGAACCCTGCAGAAATGCTGCAGTCTTTGAAGATAATAGCAGCAAAGACAGTTCCTTTCTTCTCCCTTGCCTCCTCCTTTCCTCCCTTCATTTTGGAGACACATGATCCACACAGAGGGTCAAGTATCCAGCTAAATGAAACATTTTTCAAAAGCTCAATATGAAGGTTTGCAATGCAGACAAACAGTCTCGAGCCTCACTGCACATTTTCCCAAGAAACCAAAGGAACACCTTGTACTCTGAGTCTTTTGTTTTTTTCTTTTTTTTTTTGTTCTATAAATATTTTTATTCTTTTTTTCTTTTAGTATCTCCTGAAGTAGAAGAAATTCCTAATCTTTGCTCTGCCTTTTTGATGTTTAGAGAAGCCAAAGAGACAAATCTGTAAATGTGTTTTCTCTGTTGGTTAGATATTTTTTTTTCTTCTTAAACACAGGCTGCAAGTCTCAGAAGAAGTCAAGGACTCGAGTTTCTCTTTGTTTTTAGTGCCTGGCTGTTTCTACTGTGTTAAAGTGTCAGCTCCAGATAAATAAGGGAATGAAAACAGAGAAGGTCTATTTAAGAAAAAATGTCTGTCCTTCAAAGTCTGGAGAGATAGAAGAGGATTTATCGTCTCCTGGGCATCATCCAGGGAATGTTTTGGAGCCTTGAGGCAAATTGTGGATGCTGGAGCCACAGTCTTTAGTGGGTTTTGTGTGTCCTTAATATTGCACTGAGAGCTGAGCTGCTTCCCATCCAGAAAAGTGAAATAGCGGATTAAACATGGAAAGGAAGGGGGCACAAGGAGGTACTTGCACTGTGGGCCACCTCATCCCTTTTCTGGGATACACTGAGGAAGGTCTGGCATGGGTGTACAATTTCTGGACTTTGACAGACTTGGGCAGAAGTGGGTTTTTCTAAAGCATCTCTGCCTAAGTATCACAGCTTATATAATCATTTCAATTAGTGCAGTGCAGTCTTGCTTATTTGGACTCATGTGATTACCTGAGAACCAAGGCTGAATTAATTTAAAAGGAAAAAAAAAAGTAGGTGTCTGTCTTAGAGCTATGGAGAAAAGTTCAAGGGAAATGTGGACTTCTCCACTGATTTTCCACAGAAATATTTCTGATGTGGTATTTTCCTTACCAACTTTTTTTATTTTAACAACATATGGTAAAGCAGCTCTGCCTCAGTGGGGATGTGCAGGTCTCACTGAGCAGTGCTGGCTCCCTGGACTGGAGACAGCCTGGATTATTTTAAAACAACAGCCTTTATAATTGCACTACATGAGGGATCAAGACTAATACAGAGGAGTTACCATAACAACAACACCTCGACGTGGTGCAAGCACAAATACCTTACACATCCTGGGCAATGATTCAGTACCATGTTGGGTGAAAAACATTCACCACTGCAAGAACAGACCACTGGAAATGGTGGTGCCTGAGTCATGATTTTGTAGCAGGAAATCTGTCCATGAGAAAAAGCTTTAGCAAACTAATTATGAGAATTTTATTGCTGTTTTATCTACCAGTGGCTATGTTAGCTACTGTAGAGGCTGTCACCCACTTGCTGGCTGACGAGTCCTACAACTCAGCACGTGCAGGAGTGTTTCACTGCAGAGTTTGGGGCAGCAGAACAGAGCTCTGAGGGGCTCAGCACTGCACAAGTGGGAAAAGCAGCAGGAAAAGGAAAAAAAACCCCAAACATCATCTTCCAGAGCTAAAGCTAAAGATGGCCTCAACACACAGCAGGAAGGGAAAGAAAACACAAGTCATAGTGGCAAATGACAGATTATTTTCGTGAATATGTTCTTCTTTTTGAGGGAAAGGCGTATCTATGAAAAATGATCCAACTGGAGAGACACGTAACAGGAGCAAAGATTAGGGGGGAATAGGGCAGGGAGGAGAGGGCTGCAGGGATGTGTGGAAAATGATGAGAGTGGACAAAGGGAGGTGACTCCACCAGATCTGCCAAGAGAGACCTGTTCTTCCATCCTCACACCAAGCAGTGGCAGCTGCCTTCAGAAACCCCTTCCTGACTTCCATGCTCCAGTGTGATTGCAGTTCTTAAATAAAATACCACATTTCAAAAGGCCATTTGGCCTTTTGAGGGGTTTGGGGGTAGAGTTCTTTATTTAAGTGAGATGTGCTGGTGCTCAGCATTTTGCTGTCTTTAGAAACCAGGTGTCCAAACACCACACAATTCCTTCCCCTGCAAAGCAATCCTTCCACCTCCATGGGCTGTGACAAGGTTGGCTGCTCATCACATCAAGCTGCACCAAATATTGGCTTCCACTAAAGAATGACCCCACAGGGCAAACTCACCACTCCAACCACTGCATCTTCATCATTCCCTTTTGCTTCACAAAATATCAGCCCTCAAGTTTCCTCTAGGTTTCCATAAGTGTTGCTCTAACACAGATCCTGCTCTTTTACTTATTCCCAGAAGAACAGTGCTTCATTTTGCTTACAGTCCTTCACTGCTATCATAAAAAGAGAGCTCAAGTGATTTCTGCTCTGCCTGCTTTGATAGTGATATTCAGCAACAAGATTCTTTGTGTGAAAGTAACCCAAGAAAAGCAGCTTTTCCTAGCATTATAATTTGTTAGAGTTAGGTGTTAAAGTTTTCAGCTGAGCTGCTGGTGATAAACACTGCATATGCTCCAGCCTGCGTAGGTTCCCACTAGATTTTCTTTGTCCAGGTTAGGAACATCGTAGTTTTAGGGTTCCTACTGCAGCTAATGGAGAGAAAAAGGCCTTTTTAAGAGCTGTGATTTATCCCACTTAAAATCTGAATCATTCTGAGAGGTCCCTCTTCGCCACTGAGTGCGAAGGGTTCACAGGGCAGGTGCTTTGCCAGCTGACACAGGTAATTTTGGGGTTGGATGATGCCTGCCCTGAGCTGCTCAGCACCTCAACAGGGGAGGAAATAAGTGAATGGGAAAGAAAAGCATGACACAAGAGCAGGAGGCAGGCAAGGAGGCTTGGAGAAATCAGGCACTGCCTGGAAATCACACATGGCACTGGAATGGGGAGAGAATCCAGATCTCTTCATGGAGCCCTTTTTGTGTGCTCTGTACCAAGGGCTCTCACTCTGTCAAGCAAAAAGAACGTGACTCTGTATTTCCTTGTTCTCTTCCCTTCCAGTAGTTGCATGTTAATTAAGCACTTACATTTTTCCAGAGCAACTGTAAGACCAGAAACCTCTGAAGTCAGATGGAAAGAACTAAAGATTTCAGCCACTGTGAAGTAGCCAGAAAAATAAGCACATGGGAAAAAACCCAACACATTGTGCAAATAAAATTGCTGAGAGGAATACAAAAATCACATGAGGAGGGCAGATAGGGGCATTGTGCAAAGGATAAGGAAGGGGAGTTAGGAACAAGGGGAGGCTCCTCATTTTGCTTTGTAAGCACAGTTGGTGAACAATTATCATTCCCAGTCCTGCCCTGCTCCCCAAGGTTTTTGACCCCCGGAGTGCAGCCACACAAACACTTTGTTTCACACTGCACAACCTTGAGGGTCCCACGACCTCCAGCAGGCAGTGGGACAGGAGGGACTATAGGAATCAGGGGTGGGAACCTTGCCACAGACAAAGAAATGAGCTCTCCTGCCCACGGCTGACCTACCTCAGGAGTTTCTTGCCTCTATCTTGCTTTTGCTCTGGAGCTGGAAAATTCTGTCTAATTCATCGTGCAAAAAGCTAGTTTAGCTCTTTGTGTGCATATAGAGGCAGAAACCTCTAAAAATGATAATCAAGGGCTAAACTGATTATTTTATATGATCTGATTTTGAAAATAGCCCTTCCCTGAGCAGACAGTCAAACTAAATGGCCCCCAGGTGTCCCTTCCAACCTAGTAAAAGATGCAGAGTTTCAGGAAAACAACTCTTTTAACCAGTGGGCTACAAAAATGGCATTTCAAACAGTTGTTGCCTTCCTTTATCAGAAAAAGACCTAGACTTAGCTCTCAGGGGCTCAACAACCCTGAAATCCTGGAGCAAGGAGAGGGTCTCTGCAGACACATCACCCAGCTCCTCAATGCCAGCTAAGCCTTTCCTTCTCCACCCTTGCTGTGGGATGGCACACCAGCCTTTCCCCTCTTAAGAGAAAAGCCCAAGCCAAGTGAAAGATGAGCTGACAAGGCTGCAGACCTTCCTGCTGCTGCTGGTCTCCCACAGCAGCCAAGGAGTGACAATTGCAACACCAGACCAGTTGAGTTTCTTCACTTGTTTTGAAACTGTCTTAGCTGGGACACAGCTTCCTGGGTCATTCCTTGGCTGCGTTTGTAAACTGCTGTATGTAGGAGCTACAGGTGCTCAGCATCTCCAGACATAGAGATGGAATATAGTATATATATGGGCCAGTTTTGTGCACTTCAGGCTGTTTTCCCTTCCAGCTGGTGTGTTTGAAACCAAACCAAGATGGCAATCCACAAACCCAGCCACAGTGGGGGTAGATAAAGCTGCCCCCTTAAATGCTGTCTAGTGAATTAAGTCCTTAATAACACTTGGAAAAGGATCTCTGCGTCACAGAAGAACAAACTTTGCTCAAAAGAGGTTATCAACGGGACCCCAGGAGACCAGTCACGGTGAAGATTTACTTCATTCCAGAAATGTTTTGGAAGCAATTACTTCATCTTGTTCTTTATTCACGGGATTCACTTAACTGATGACATTATAGCTCAGTCCATTAAGTAAATGGGTTATATATTTTCTCCAAGTTTTGAGGAAGTAATGTTGCAGCTCATGTCATTGTCAGCAGTCAACAGGGACAGGGAATCTTCATTTGTTTAGTGAGGTTTACCTCTACCGAGATCTTAAATATGATATATCTGGCTCTGGGTCTTTTACAACATTTGAGCAGGATTTAAAAAAAAAAGAAGAAGAAGAAGAAGAAGAAGAAAGCAAGTGTTATTTTCACAAAAATTCCTGGCAGCTGTACCGTTTATTATGAGAGGAAAACGGAGCAAGAAAAATTGGCATGTCATTTCTTAAATGAATTTATATCCTCATTTCCTTTAGAAAATGAATCCATGCTCCATCTAGCTATTTTCCATCAGTCTGCAGGGGCAAAGTTTGCAGAGCACAATTGAAATACTCTGTTCTAGCACAGGCCAGTGCCATACATGCCTTTTGCAATCAGATCCTCCCCACCGTGGCTGCTGGCAGGGCTTATAAAGGTTTGATTTTCCATCAGTTAGCCATGCAGTAGGTCTTAAAAGTCAGCAGCACCTCAGAAAATAATCAGGGACACACGATCAAAATTCTAGTCACCAGGGCCAAAATGATTTTCCAAGGGCTGCAGGAGCCCATCTGCTGAGAACTGAGGGCTGCGTTTGTCCCAGGTCCCTGTGCCGGGGGGAGCATGCCAGGTGTTCCTGTTATTGTTCCTTCACAATGTCTCAGCATCCCAAGGAGGAGAGGCAGCAGGCTGGGGAGGAGATTTGCCAAAAGATAAGCGAATTCAGGAGCCAGTTAAAAGCACTGCTTTCGGGAGCTGTCACAGAATGCTGTCACTCAAAAGAAGTTTCGCACAAAATCTCCAAAACAACCTCTTCCTCCTCCTCCACACTCATCCACCTCCTCTGAGGGGTGGTGGTTAATATCCTAAATACAACACAACCACTTGGAAAGCACTTTTTGCTTTGAGTCACCACCTTGCTATTTTTGCAGCCGCAAATACAGACTGGTGGAGTTGATGTCATTGATCTGGTACGTACAGGAACAACCTGGGGAGCCGGGGTTGGAGTTCTGAGGAAAAGGAGGCTCCCGGGAAGTGTCTTCTGGGGAAATCAGGATGCAGGCAGTGCAATGCATCACTGCCAAGAAAAGGAAGGAAAAAGAGGATAATAGCACTGTAACATCATTTCTGGTTGACTCCAGTTTGTGTTTTAAAACATTATCAAATTAGGAAAAAGGAAGAGGGGAGGGGAGAGGAAAAAAAAAGGGAAACATATCATTTGCCCCCCCCCAAAATAAAAGGTTTTGTTTGGGATATAGACTTTTTATTCTTTTCATGTGAAATCTTAAAAAAAAACAGGAAAGAAATTTCAGCCCCCAAAGTTATTTCAGAATGAAAAATCAAAGACTCCCGTTCCAGCAAAAAGCTCGCTGGGACTGGGTGGCAGACAGGGTGGGAACGCCAGACATCAGTCCCTGGAAGCCTGACAAACACAAGGGAGGGCCTGAATGCAACAAAGCTGGGACACGAAACCCACAGAATCTCTGGATGATTTGGGTCAACATATGGCTCAACACAACATCTTTGACCAACGTCGGGTGTTTCAGCCTCCAGGGTGGCAAATGCGATTTTCTCACACCAGAGAGGAGAGCACTGATGGCACTGTGCAAGGAAAAGCTCCTCTCTCCCTGCCTCCTAAGTGCTCCCGTATAAATGGGGTGCCAAAGTGCTGTTTACTTATGCAACATCTGATCTACAGCTCCCCTGGACCTGCTAAAGGCTCAGAGGGAGTGTCCTGATGTGTATCTGGGCTGTTGCATGAGAAAGAGGCACGGCTGGTGTTGGTGAGGGTCGCCCAGACCCGGCAGGGTCGCTGTGGGGTGAGACATTTCCCCTGACAGGCCGCTGGGGCTGCAGGGCCGGCGAGCACGGGCTGATGTCAATGGCACTATTATGATTTCACCCAGCCTTGCTGCTCTGGCTGCAGTTTCCCTCATTCCCTGAACAGCAGGGAAGGTCTAGACTGGAGCTGCAAAGATTTCCACATACACACACACAGACAAACACATTTTTTTTTCCCCCGTCCTGCCAGTTTCACCAACCATGAGAGCAATCCACAAAGCAAAGGAAGGCTCTTTTCTCTGACCTGCTTGGCTGGCTTTTCTTAGCCGGTCTGAATGGCTCTGCAAACCTAACCATGAACATACAGAAAACACTCCTGAGCCTCTTGTAGAAGAGTTAAACTCTGGGAGAGAAGAAATGTCAATATCAAAGGAGCAGTGAAAAACAAATACTTCCATGCTGGGGGAGAGGATAACTGTGGGATAGAGAGGGACAGTTCAAGGCTGCGACTAGATATGCAAGAAGAGAAACTTCCCCAAACACCAGTTGTTTTTTTAAAACAGGAGAAAAATGTCTGCGCTTGGATCTGAGCTCCCTTCCTGTCCCTCTCAGACAAGGGACAGATAAACACGCTGGGGGCGAAGCCTCCAAACACGGGGCACTGCCAGGGCACACGGCTCCACACAGGTCCCACAGCTCAGGGTTTGCCTGTGCTGCTGCCCTGCCATCCCTGGAGCAAAGGATGGGAAGGAGCTGTAGTCAGGGGCAATGTATTCAGCCAGAAGAGAATCCAGCATTGACTCTGCTGTGTGCCAGGCTGGGATCTGTCCATTCCCACCACAGGAGCAGACAAAAATCATTCAAGCATTACAAGCCCTCCCTAGTACTCCCTGTAGGCAGATGTTCTCCTGCTGTGTACTTTGTGTCTGCACTGGTGAACCAGAAGCATTTGAGAGCTCTCAGTCGTGCTTTCAGCTCCCTCCTCACCCAGGGTCAGGACAAGCTCCCAGTCTGCACAGCAGCTGCTTTCCCCGGGGAGGGAACCGCGGGGAAGACAAGCCACAAGGGAGAGGTGGGCCAGGTGGGAGAAGAACTGCTGCATTCGGGTCCTTGAGCAAACCATCTCAGTCTGGTGAGCTTTAGATGGCTTTGCACAGGGAGTGCCCTCGTGCACAGAATAGAGAAAGACGCAATAACCTGAGCCGGGATTTGCCCTGGCACTGTTAGTCAGGATGCTCAGGCTAAACCATCCGTGACCACAGAGCAGAGCCTGGTGCTGAGGTTGCTCCAGAGAGCTCACAGCCTCCCATGGCACCCAGGGAAGAGGCCATGGAACTGCTGTGCAAGAAGGAACAATGATAACAGGGATGTGACTTGTGACAGGGCCTGGAGCAGCCACGGCACTGGACCCTTCTGTGTACAGGGTGAGTAACTTGGCAGCCCAGGTTATGCTGCTCCACGACTCTGCTCTACAGATGCACTTAAAAAGCCCAAAGGACAAACAAAACAAAAAGCAAGGTCAGAAGAAGCAAGAGAGTAATGCTGCAATGAATCCTGTACCTGCACCAATCTATGAAACACAGCCATGACCAGAGGCATTTCCAACAGACAATACCATGTCAGCAGACTTGGCTGCTTTTAAGTTAATTTCCTTGAAAAGGGATGATTTTAGTATAGGCAACAGTATAAACAATTTGAAAATAATCTGACTTTTATCAACCTCAAGGTTTAGAAAGAAAATAAAACAAGACAAAGGAACAAACAGCCGGGTGCACAGGCAAGAGGATCTTCAGGAGGAACACAAACAACAGCTGGGTTTGTTTGTGTTTGATTTTCGATTTTTCTTAAGAAAAAGTAGGCATCTAAGAGTGAATTATACTAATGAAATATTGATTCAAAATATTATATTCCACTGTAAGAGGAATAAACCGTTCAATCTCCTGCTGCCCCTATTTTTAATGAAGTACTTTTCTGTTTTCAGACTCTGAAGTACAAAAGCAGAAATCAAAGATTTCTTCTCTCTGCCCTGCTTGGTGTGCAATTCCAGTCCAGTGCAGTTGTTCCAGTTACTCTTAAAATACCCCAAACAAATCAAAATCCCTTCAGGAAATGAAAGTTAAAAGAATACTTGTTTCGTTTAGTGATCCCCCGTCTCTGATAGGTTTAACATGTTGAGTCAGGTGTTACAGTTGGCATCAGCTGCCATTGTATTGGTGAGTATTTGCTTTTCTATTTGAGTTTGCACAATCCCTGTCTCACAATGGTCCATGCCAACAATTTCCATGCTGGAAAACACAGAAATAAACACAAGAGCAACTGTTCTGCATTACTGCATAGCGACCAGAGAAAATGATTTTTCCCCCCTCTTCTTTCCTAATGACTCACACTTCCAAAATCACATAATCTAAAGTCCATGTAACCTGCTTTTCCTCTTGAAGTTACTTCTCTCTTTTTCCCTCTCCAGCTAACCAATATAGTAAGAAAAAATTTGCATCTCAGTCCTTTTTATTCTCTCTTTGATAAAAATGATCTGATCTCCATGAGATGCAATGGGGAAAACCTCCAAAGGTTTCAATTCATTTATTTGAAGCTTAGCTGAACCTTTAAACATCCCACCCTTCTGCCTAATCCCTCAACAAGCTCATATTTCCCCTTTACCCTCCATGGACTTGTCTACAGGGAAATACCTTCCCAGAACAGCTGTACTAGAATAATTAATCCACTACAGATAGGCCAGTAAAATATCCTGCCTGGATATTATTCTGGTATAAAACTGGAAGCATGTCTCTGTGCAGCCATGGCTTTTATTCCAGAATCCATGGAGGGATTTATCCAGGTGTAGCTTGCACAGAGCAGTTACTGTGACACAACCACACAAGGACATTTCTCTGCAGAGACACACTGGGAAGGACAATCCACCCAGTGAGAGCTTGGGAGAGAATGAACTGCAGGGATATACTGGGACTAGAAGTGGGGCTGTTCTCTTCCTCCTTGGATACTGGGATTAGAACTGGAGCTGTTCTGTTCCCTCCTGAGCTGTTTTGCTCATCACTGTCATTACCTTTATTTAACACCAGCCCAGGACAGAGAGGTCTTCAGAGCACAGGGCAAATGCTCAAAATATGGGATAAATGTGGTTCCCCTCAGGTTACAGCCCACCACCTTTGCATTAGGTGTACACACCTCTGAGCTTTTCAGACATACAGCTACTCCTAAATGTGCTTTTCTTTCTATCCATTTATCCAAGGGAAGGTTTCATTTCTAGTGCCTGGCCACCCCTCTGGCCCCCTCCTGATAAAAGCCCAGCAGTGCCCATGAGACACCTCACAAGCTCTTCTACAGACAGGTGATTTTCCCAAGCTTTTTTGTTTTTCTAAATCATCACCTTGGGCCCAAAATCCAGGGGAACCCAGATCCCACTGGGGGATCTTTCCAGGACCTTCTGGGTGATGTTTTGTGTGATGCACAGTCAGGAGAGGGCAGCTGGGGGAGGCAGGGATGGACCCAGGCTGTGTGGCAGTGTCAGCACCAGCTCCATCACCTCTGCCTTTTGGCAAGTTCTTCTCACCCTCATGCTTTGCTTCCCCAATTTTTTTTTTTTTTCAGTGGGAATGTAATACTGCTTTGGGGATTAATTAATTGATGAATATAGAGAGCCTGGAAAGTGTAAAGCTCTACACAGGAGTTAAGTGTTATAATTAGGAGCAATTCTGGTCTTGATTACAATGAGGTAAAGCTGGAAGTCCTACACCACAGAAAGATTTAAACTGATAAAAAAAAAAAGATCAGAATCAGGGTCTTATGATTTTAAATGTAAACTTGGGCAGATTCCCTGCTGAGTTACATCTGCAACTGTAATAAGATCAAGGAACATGACAACTTGTCATTTCAGTAACAGATATAGGGAAAATGCCCTTTAAAAAAATTAAACAGGAAGGAAATTTTTAAAGTGTTTTCTTTGGCTCTGAAACATATGCCCAGGGAGAAACTGTTCTCAGCAATGCAGTGGATCTTGAAATATTTACTGGGTCTGGCATTTAACATAATCTTTCTTGTATAAACGATATAGAAAAAACACATATTATCTTAGACTGCAATCTAGTGTGAGGATGAGATGATATTTTAATAGAGCTGCATTCATCAACTGTAACAAGAGAGGAAATGTGCTCCAATCCAACATGCCCTGTGGGCAATGTAAATAAGAGTAAGTGACTTCGACCATCAGATAAGTGCAGCAACGGGAGGCAAACAGACGGACAGACAGTCTGCCAGGGAAGGCAGGCAGTGTGGGCAGGGTGATCTAACCAGCACAGGTATGGCACCCACTGCTCCTCACGCCAGGATCCCAGCCACTCACTCCACTCATCCCAACCAGGGTCCTCCCAGAAACCTGAATTTCTTACTTGGCTTGCAGTGGGATTTGCATGTCTAGCCAGTGACACTACTATTTTCAGAAGTAATTAAATTTTTAATTATGCTTTTTAATAGCCAGTAGCTACTGCTTTGCAGTGCTGTTTCTGTCCCTGTTGGATGCCCATGGAGCGGCGCCATGAACCTCCAACTGTTCTTCCAGCAAGATTTGCCATCCAGCCTTCAGGGGGGTGAGGATGTGTGAGCTGAGCTACAGCCACGTCAGAGCTGCAGACTGAAATCACACTGGGCACTACATTCCAGAGCCACAAGAACATCCCTTCAGGATTTTTCCAACACAAGTTTGGAGAGAGAACAGTGTAGATTGAAAGGCCTGGATCCTCAGCCATTATCAAATTTGCAGACAGATTTATTCCCATGAACAATATCCCAACTTTTTTTTCAAACCAGGTTTTCAGGTACAAAAAAGGGAAAGTCATCATATACAGGCAGTAAAGCTGCAATACCCTCTCCAAAGAGGACTTGTGCTGGAGCACGTGTTGTATTGAAAATCATCAGGGAAAGTCAGTGAATTCTTTGTGTCTTTGGGCAAGATGCTTAATCTCTTCCTAGTTCAGACAGGCAGTCACAGTCACACTGACACTGAAAGCACAACAACCCACATCCTCCCTCTGCAGAAGGGGACAGGGCTGTGGAAGAATGACAGTGCACATTTTTTGAAGCAGATTCAAAGGAAGAAGTTACAAGGCAGCTCATTGTCTGTCTTGTCTTCAGACAGGACATCTGAGCGAGATCTAGCAAGATCCCTCCAGTTTTTGGCATTTAAAGGACCCCTGACCTTCCCACAGCAGTCCCAAGACTCCCTTGCACCCATTTGCAGAGAAAACAAAAGGCTCTGAACACCAACTGCTCATTGATTTGTATTTCTTTTCCTGAAGTTTGCTCACTTGTCTCCCCCTTGAGTAGGAGAAGGTTTTTATTAATTTCTAGTTTGTAGGAACCATTGGCAGATGATGGAGTAGAAGTTGAACAGCCCTGAACTGTAATGTCCATAAGGACAGTAGCGGGATGTGTGGCTGTTCCCAGTCCCTTTAACATCCCTCTCTCACAGACAACTTTCACTTGTTGTGTTTCAGATGTACAGCAAACACCTACAGTACAGAGCTGATACTGAAACCCTCAACAACCTAAATCTCCACCAGGCATCCAAAACCTGCCACAAGAGTGGCTGCCACTGGTGTGACCAGCTGTGCTGCTCTGACCCAGTTCACAAGGGCTGAGTGGGCTCAAAGGCATCTTCCCCTTTTCCCTGCCCTGGAATGGTCAGCAGCCAGATCCCTGCTGAGCATGATTCAGCTTTAGCTTCAACACAATCACCCTACTGGCACTGTCCTGCCCACCTGGCACTGCAAACCTCTCTGCCCACGTGCCCTCAGCATCTGGGGCTCATCCCTGCAGAGCTCCCACCTCATCCCAGTGCTTCCCCCTTGATCTGCATCACCAGCCAGGTACCAAACAGCAGCACCGAGTGGCTGTGATTTGGCTGCTAAAGACCACCATGATTTCAGCAATTCCGGTGACCATTTTCAGATTGCTGCTAATTGCTCCTAATCTGTGGATGCAGCAGCACAACTGGATACTCAGCCAGGGGGGGAAAGGGCCTGCATTTCAGGTCCTAATTTTATCTCGCTTTTTAAAGAGGGGTCTGAACCTCCAAGGTTCTGACTTCTTCAGATTCCCTTGTTATGAAGTTATGAGAAAACATTTGTGGTCGGGTGATTTCCTTTTGCCCTAGACAGCTGTCAAGAGCAGCAGAATGGCCCAAGGCAAAATGTGATGTGGGTGTAAGGAGTGTCTTAAGCCAATAAGTTAAAGCGACGGGTTAGAAAGCCCGAGGAAAAAATGAGCCAATAATTGCTGAAAATCTTCCTATTCTGCTAAGTTTATTTAGTCAAATTCAATGGCGCCTCTCCAGGCCTTCAGCCTTAGAAAAGAGCCTTATTAATCATTTCGCGTCTATTGTTTAATTATCCTAAGCATCAGCAGAACAGATCATTTGGCTCTTGCAGACAAATCCCAGCCCTCTCAGACTGCAGCATCCCGGCGAATCAGCCCTGCAGGCAGCGGAGGCCAAAGAGGATTTAGGTCTCCGGGAGCACGGCCGGCCCCGTGCCCGCCCTGCGCCGCCCCACGTCCCCCGTGCCAGCAGGATCAGGGCTGCCCTGCCCTCCAACGACAGCCAGGAGCCCGGCAGGGAGTTTAAGCATCTCAAAAGCATTGTCAAAAATTACATGTTGTTTGGGGTTTTTTTAACTGCTGCTTTCAATTCTGAGAGTAGATCTGAGACGTGCAACCAGATTCTTAAGAGCCGCCCAACAACTGCAGGTCAGTCAAACTGGAAGTGTTTGCTGCCCCTACGTTGTTTGGAGGGAAGAGGGATTAAAAGATACACCCTGACACTGCTGCTAGGAGACTCATTTGATGAGTGGTCTTTACTGAGAATGGGTGAAAATTCTCCACCAAATACTAAAGGAAAAGGAGGTGGAAGACTGGATTGGCAATCAGAGAAAATTGCCACAGATCGTGTTTGCTCTTTCTGAAAAAAAAAATTAAAATTCATTTTTAATGAACAAACGCACATCTCACCTCCAAGAAACATAACCAACTAAAAGAAATCTGTTTGAATAGTCACTATTTTTAGTGGTACTGGGGCTAAGAGGGGCTTGTTGCCTGTCAAACTGAAAAGTTTGGGGGAGACAGGAAAGGAGGGAAGGGGCATTCAGACACATCTCAACAGTTTTGCCAGTAATAATGCCAGTAGAAGAGTCCTTGGCTCTGGAGAGAGCACATCCCCTGCTGTGCACAAAGATGTACCCACACAGTTTGGGAGTGGCTCTTTGGTTCAAGGCAGCCCTGGGGGCTCCCACACAAGATGGGGTTTGTGGCTGCTCCCCTGTTTCTCCCTCTGGGATACAGCCTGGATCACTCACCACCCAGAGCTTCCCTGGAAGTTCAGGCCCCTCTCACAGCACTTCATTTTCCTAAGTAAACATTTGCAACACAACTGTAATTAACTTTCTCTCTAGTAGCCTTTGCACTCCAAATAATTTTACCAGCATTCTCATTCTCATTCAATTACAAACTTAAATAAAGTTTATAATAATAGCAGATTTATATATATATATAAAGACTCTTAAAATTCAGCTTTTGCTTCTCCTGCTAAATGACTGTGCACTGATCTGTCTCACTTTGGAGGCCTCAGTCTGAGTCTTTCACAAGGCATTCACTGGATATGGGCTGCTTGGTTATCAGGTAATATTTTATCCAAAGATTGAATCTTTATTTAATAGTCAGAGTCTTCTATTGATTCATGCAGCCAGCAATGGTGACTAAGAGCTGTGATTCATTGACACCTGTTGGGTTTGAGGTTTCTTTTCACTCTTTACAACGTCTTCCTTCTGCTTCCCCTAAACACACATTTTCTTCCCCCCCCCTTTTTTTTTTTAAATACAAAGGACTAAAACAAGAAAGTTACTTTTTGGCAGTAACTCTACAATTGTAGTAATATTTATATATTACTACGTGTCATACCTACAGTTATTTCAGACCCATCTGCAAATTCCTAAACCCTCTCAAATTTACCCACCACGCTCTTTACCTTTATTTTTTTTTTATCAGAGAGGCTATGTGAGGTGAAATCAAGCATATGGGCTACAAGAAAACAGTGTATGACTCATGACAGCTAGTCAAAAATTAGCTATTCCTTGTCCATTTTCTACATGTACATATACAATACCCTGCCTAGAAGAGATTCGTTTTTCCCCTGACTTAAAAAAAAATAAAAAATAAATCAGTCATGTTCATATGTAGATGGTAAGAGCATCGTTGAATCAGCCAGCAAAAACAATTAATGAGGCAGGAGTCTCCAAAATTTTTAACAAAAAAACACCAATCAAACACCAAAAGCCCCCTCAGAAGTGCCATCCCAGCCCCTGGTACCAGCTGATCCAGCCCCAGTGCTCACCTTGGGAGAGGTGGTTGCACCTGCAGCAGTGCCTGGATTTCTGGTGGATGAACCTTTGCCAAACCCTCTCGGTTGAGCTGTCACAGACACAGACACTGACGGGCTCCAGCTCTGCTCACAGTGCAAATCTTCACCTCTAACAGGGTCCCACCCTTTAGGGACTCTTTAGGAGGTGTGTGTGGCAGGCAATGGAACCCTAGACCTTCTTCCCCCTGGGGAGCCTCCCTGGCTCCTCAAACCACCTTTGCACTCCCACCTCCCCTAATGGCCAACGAGATGATGAGCAGCAGGCATGAAGCCTTGGCCTCGTTAAATCAAACTGATTTTTACCACTGGTGTCAGTGGGGCCAGGGTTTCATTACAGCCCCTGTTTCCCCAGGCCTAACTAATGACACACAGCTTCACCTGGGATAAAGCTGGGTGATTCCAGGGTTTAATTCATTTGTGGGTCATGATTCCACACTTGCAGACACACCACTGATTGCTTCTGTGGAACCATGAGACAAATAAAACCCAAATATTTGAAATTCAAGGTCTAAGGATGCTCAGACCAAAATCATTATTATTTTTTTTAATTTTCTTTTATTCCCTTTATCCTTTGCTTCACAATCCACCTTTAAAATCTTTTTCCCTTCAAGGCTGTCAAAGCTGCCTCCCCAGGGCTCTCCCCTATTGTGCATGTCCTCATGCAGTCCCTTTGTAATACCCTAGCTGTGCAGTTGATGCTCAGGTTGAATTAGAAAGCAGGTCTGTGTCTGGTCTGCAAACACACCTCCAGCCTTATTTCCCTTCCCTTAATGTATTCCAGTCTATGCCTGGGTAGTTAAAATCTTCAATTCTACCACTCTCTCCTTTTTACATGCCTGTTTTATTTGCACAGTCATTTCACAGTCCAGTTGTTCTTTCTGGTCAGGTGGCCTATAAAATATTTCTATTACTAGTTTACTCTCTGAAACATCTCCAACTGCAGCCCATAATGACACAGCAGCCCCATTCCAACCTCTCAGATCCCCACTTTCAAAGGCTAATAAATCCTTTTCCTTCTGAAATTGCTCTCTCTTCTCTCATTCCTTTCTCTTCCTCCCTAAACAATCTAAACAATCTCTACTCTTTAATGTTAATACCTCTGTTATCTTCTAAGGAAACTGCAGCTCCATCCATACCTATTTCCCAGTGGGCAATGCCCACGCACACAGTAAACTCCTGGATCCACACTGAGACACCACAATGAGCATCATCCTCCTCCTCCTCCCATTCCCTGCACAAATATAACCTTTTCCTGACCACATCTGGGACTGACAGCTTCCCCATTCCTGAGCTGGGTGAGCAGGGCTGGTTCTTATTTCTGTCCAGCACCTTGCAAGTCTCCCCTTCACCAACTGCTTCCAATTTGTCTGGAAAAGATGATCTGTTTAAAGTCAAGGATTTTTACTTTTTAATGCACCTCTTCCACTGTATCCCATAAATATATTTAACTATCCTTCCCCACTCCTATTGCACAAACCACCCTTCCATCTGTGTTGTGCTGCTGGCTGGGAAGATGAACCCAGCGCTGGGGGTTGAAACTGTCCTTGAGGTTTTCACTCTGTACCTTGACCTCCAATGCCCAAAATTCCTCCAACTGCATTTCCTTAGCACATATTTCTGCTGCAGTGGAGAGTGACAAGTGGCTCATGAGGTTCTTCTGCCCAGCCAGGTCTCTGCAGCTGTTGCAGGTACTTGGGGGGGCAGCTGGAGGCTCACCCTGGCCATACCCCACCCACCTCACAGGTCACTGGCATGTGCCCCAAGTGAGGAGTTCATGGACAACTCAAAGTGCAGAGCTTCCCAAATGATGCTCAGAACATCCCTGGAAGATGGGACATCCACGTGCTTTTGTCATCACTGATATGAGAAACTGTAAGAAACAGCAAATCCCCTCACACTGGGGAAAAAGCCAGAGGAGTCAGGAGTGGCTTAGGATTTGCTCCCGTGTGCCAAGGTGTTTTTAAGCATCAAGCCAAAATTTGAGGAAATTTACTCTACACTAAACTTAACTATGCTAAAAAGGAAATTTGGCCTCAAAATTGTTTGGTCCTTTGGTGACTGTAAAATGGGGTTTAAATGTATTTAAATGATCTGGAGAAGAGCTTGGGAGAGATGCAGAGGGTTAGAGCCAGCACAGTTCACAGCACCCAGCAATCCACCCTGCTCACTGCTTCAACTTCTTATTTGCCAAAAAGGAAGAGAAAAGCAATTTCCTTCTTTTTCTCTTCTGCAGCCCTGTGACTGGAATCTCCAAATAGCCCCGTGGGGCTCCCTGCAATCCAGGGAATCAGCCATATTCTGCACCACAGGAAAACTCTGTTAACACAATGGTTACTGATACAGGCACCCACAGCCACAAAGACCATTACCACTAACATCACAATATCTTCAATGAGTTTGTGATGTTTCTAGCGAGCACACAACCTGGGTGATGCCTAGGCATTGCCTCCAGGATACTCCAAGATCTCCAGGAAAGCTCTGTGACACCCTGAGCAGAAGGACTTGGCTGGAGCAGCTGTACTCCAGTGCTGTGTCTGGAGAGAGGACTGGAATTACCAGCCTCTTCGCCCACTTGTGTGAAGTTGCAAATATCCAGAGCACATCTCTTCCTATAAATCTTGGAAAAACCCTCACTGTGGTTTCCCCACCCCTTCCCAAAATTCTGCTTGGCCTTATAATGCAGCAGCTGAACTTGGCCTTAGCTGGGTCAGATGGATCCCACTTTTGTACTAAGTCCATTAGCATAATATTTTAGTCCCTCTCCTCTTCCAACTTCCAGTTGACATGCCTAAAATTCTGGGAATCTGCTTTTCCTTGTAAACCCCCCTCCAAAAAAAGGGCTTGGAAGAAGTTTCAGGAGAAGTTGTCTTGGACAAGGACTGATTCATGCCTCCCACGGGTGCATATCTTGCATTAGGGGTCAAATACAAGACTCAGAGTCAAGAGCTGTTAAGGGTTTGATCTTGACTCTGATTTTATATGTGACCAAACCCAATTAATTTTACCTCTTTATCTACAACTTTTCTCATCTGGAAAATTGACTACTAAAAGATAATCCAAACCCACACATTTTCTGATATCGAATTTGCTGACAATCATGCAGCACTCTCAGGTAGAAGGGTGAGTTCATTAGCAGTTATCCTGTCACCCAATAAAATAAAACTATTCAAATGTGGGGTTTTTCCTCTCTGAAACAGAAATCTATCATCATTTAGCAGAACAGAGACAACACATCAGGACAGGTCATGGAGCCCCAGTGCCCCACGGTGTCCCCACAGGTACGGGCGAGGTGAACTCAGGCTGCTCCTGGACACACCAGCTCCTTTCCCAGCTCGTTGCACAACCTGTCTCCAGTCCAGAGCACTGAACCTCATCTCAGCTGCTGCAAGAAGTCACCCCAGGACACTGCCAGGAGGAGGTGTGGGAGCACAGGGCTGAGCATCTCTGCCCACTCTGTGCCTGCTCTTCGCCCTTCTCTCGTGCAAGGGGCACAGTTGGCTGGAAAGCACATCAGCCAGGCTGGGCAGCTGCAGTGTTGGGCAGGGACCCCCAGCATTTATGGTGCAGAGCATACAGAGACAGCTTTGCTCGGTAAATGACACAGTTAAACAAGGAAAATCAACAGTGAGAGAGAGGATGAGAAAATGATATTGACAGTAGTGTTTACAAACACTCGTCACCTTCCAACTCACTGATGAATTGGTAATATTTTTGCTGGAAGAAAAGATCCCTCTTGCTTTAAAGACAGCTATTTGATGAGGCACGAGGGAGACAATTAAACATTTAATTCAGTTTGACCTGCTCTGTCATTACAGCTCTTTGTTTCCCATCTCTTTCTTTTCCTCTGACCTTTAGGATGTGGTACTTGGTGGGTTGTTTTTATTTTTTTCTTTTTTCATTTTTTTTTTTTTTTGACCAGGTCAAATCAAGCAGATCCTGTTTCCCAAAGATAACATGAATGCGGAATATTAATGCAGCCTTCCCCTATTGTGTCCCCGAGCCTCCCTTCCCCCGTTCCCCCCATCCCACGTCCCCCCTGCCTCACGCTCATTTGCACAAAAGCACACCGAGTCCCCTCTCAGCAGCCCACCTTGAACAAAACACTCCAGGACTCTCGAAACAGCAGAAGTGCTAATCAAGCAGGGCCCTGTGCTCTGTGCTTCTGCAGTGGTTGCCTGGCATAGAAATGGGCTGTCTGGCCGCAGCTATGAGGTAACGTCTGGCTTTTTTGCCAAGCTGCAGAACTAGTCAGACACTCCCTGGAACAACATTTCTTCAGGAAAAAAAAAAAGGAAAAAAAAAAAAGTTAGGCAAGAAATGATCTTCCAGAAACTTCCTTGCATCTTTCTGCGTGTGGGGTTTTTCCTCCCCCCCACCGTGGTGTTTTTTTTCTTTTTTTTTTTTTTTGAAAAGTTATATAACCAAATTACTTAGAATGCAACGGGTTTCATCAGCTGATTTTGGGGCAGTAATCTTATGAAACTGATTTCTCACACTTACTAGGCAAACTGGAAATTTGGAAAGGGGAAAGAACACACATACTCAAAATATATACACACACAGATGTACCCCACTCTTTTTCCTGCAACACTGTCTAGATCTTCCAGCTATTTTTGGATGCAACCTGAAATAGAGCAATGCAAATTCAAGCAAGGCAGAGCCAACCTGCATCTGCAGCATCTTTTTTGCAGCGCCACCAATTAATTTAATTAACCAGTTAGAGGAATTTGTTGTTACACTGCAGAGCAGCAGCCCTTCTCTTTCCTGCATAAATTCCTTATTTAACCAACGTTGCATGGTACTCTTGATTCACTGTATTCTCCATTTTATAATACCACGGACAATTTGATTTTTTTTCCCACCCCTGAAGGACAGAAAATACATAGTTCATTTTTCTGCAGTGAAGGGTGAGAAATAATCTGAACTGAAGAGACACGGCTGTTCCTTTGGAGGTCCAAGCTGTGCCTAACAACACCTCTTGTATCAAACACTTGTATATATGTATCAGTCAAAAATTTAGACTTGTCCCGAGGTGACGCCCTTCAAAGAGTTAATTCCTGAGAAGCAGCAGCTTTGAAAAGGTGCAAGAAGGAATGTCTTGTCCTCAGGGTAGGAGCAGCCAATGGAGCCGGGTGCTGGTGATGTAATGCTCCAAACCTGGTGCATCATTGGTTCTGCAGATATTAGCCTTGATACGATTTTGGAGAGTTTGGTGAGAGGAGTTTTTGCAGAAGAGCCTGTAAATTTCCCTGCACCAAGGACATTTCACTTCAATTCTCCAGAGTTCTCTGGCCGGGACGTGCCAGGCTGGGAGAAGTTTGCTCTAACAATATTTCAGCCTTGTGTCCTCTTGGTGCTGTTTAGCTGTTCTGTATCCTGCTATCTGGGAGGCATTTCTCTGAAGTCAGACTGTTGCTGGAATTACTTCTCCAGCCTGCCCATGAAATTGAAATGAATTTTTAATAAAAAGCAGTTGTTTTTTCTCTGACTCACCTCTGAACTCTTAATTGTTTCAGGCACCAACTTCCATTCCCCCAGCTTCTATTACCTTCCCGGGTTTTCATCTGCCCAGTCTTATTTCTTTAGCTGATTACTGCATGAGGAGATGGCTGATGATGTTTTAAACGAGCCTCTCCAGTCTGGGCTTGCTCTGGAGGAATCTGCTCAAACCACTGCAGTGTCAGTGAGCTCAGGACACGTCGGGCTCCTGCTGCAGGACCTGCAGGAACGCGGCTGCAGCTGCAGCAGTTTGTTTGAGCTTCAGCCATGACTCCGGCACAGAATCCTCTGGGATTCTCATCCCTTTTTCTCCTCCTCCCCTAAATGAAATAAAGACTCTCACGAAACCTACGGGGGCGATTGAAGCCTTTGTCAGAAAGAGGAAGCAGGAGCTGCAGGAGATGTTCCCAGGCTGCAGATGCAGGAACTGGCGATGCTGAGGTCAAGGCAGCAGCACAGGAAGCCCAATCCAGCCCACAGATCCCTGGAATTCCTGAGCAGTGCAGCTTCCCATCCTTCCCCTGGGCACCCTGAGGAGGAGCCCTGCCAGTTGCCAGAGGCCAAAGATCACTCAAATGTGGTGGAGAGTAGAGCTGTTCCAATATACAAACGACTTAGCACTTCTGAGGTTTGCTTCTTTTCCAAACAAGAACCCAAAATTCTGAAATTCCCTCATAACGATGCTTAAATTTTTCCTCACATTTTTTAATTTATTTCAATAAGCTCAAAATGTGTGTTTTGACACAGACTTTCGAAAAGACGTAGAAAAATACATTATTTACTCTAAAGAAAATGAAAAGTGAAATAATTAATTCCAGAAATGGAACTTTTCATATCACCTCCCATTTTTGCCTGAAATAAAATAAAATTTTCAATGAAACTGGGTCTAGTTAATGGCATGTTTGAATATACACCCACCTTAGGTCAAATACCTCCACTTTTCTGACAAGAAGGGCACAAGAATGGACTGAAGCAAACTTTGCACATCCCCTTCTTGTGCTGTGCAGTCTCAGTTACTTGTGCACATGAGTTATCCCTGGTGTGCCACTGTTTTAGAAACCTTCCAGAGAATGAGATCTAAAACTAACCTAGAGAGCTTGTTCCACTACCTAACTCTCCTAATAAGCAGAAAGTTTTCCTAATATCCAATCTAAATATTTTTTTTTTTGTTGTTGCAAACTAAGCTGATTTCTTCTTAAGCTGATGTCCTACCTCCAGTGGAGAACTAACTAACCATCACCCCCCTTAAACCAACCTTCTCCACTGCACTAGGCTATTACCTTAATCTTTTGTTCCAGACAAAACCAATCCACTTTTTTCATTTTTTTTTTCTTCTTACTCATGGTATTTAAACTTCAGATAGTTCCCGTTGTCCCTAGTCATTTGTGCTCACTGTCTAGTATGGTGGAAATTCTCTTAAAAGATGTTGATCAGATTGTTGTCATTACATAGTAAAGAAGGGAGGGATTCAGTAGCAACCATTGAATGAAGGATGGAGACCACAGCTGAGCACTGTTGCAGGTAATGTCATTCCTCTGCATGCACTGGATTCAGTCTGTCCTTGCTCATCTTGGCCATCCTTCTCAGCTGAAACCTTTGTTTGCATCTGTATTGAGTTGGTTGAGATTTGCTGCCACCGGAGAACAACGATTTCTGGTTCCTGTCTTTGCTCTGCAGAGCAAAATGAGGTTTTGTTTGCTACTTTGATGGCAACAGAGCTGCATCATGTCACTGCTGCCTAGACACAGGCATTATAATGAAGCCACTGACAATCACACAAGTTTGAATCTAAAAATGCCCTCCAAAAGCCCCACTGTGTGGGTTGATTTAACACCGTACTTATGGACCTTGACAATGAAGTTCAATTACATCTATGTCCTGTGATTCACAGTTATCTTTCCAAGCAACAGCAATACCTTTTCTCTTCCAGACCTTTCTGGCTCTTAAAGTCACATTTTGTGTTGGCTTTGGAAAATTCCCATTGCCACAAAGACTGAGCTGTGCTGCAGCCCCTGCCCTGCCTGCCCAGAGAGCTCAGGTGTGGCTGTGCAGGGGGTTTGCTCTGGGTTTACAGAAATGCATCTCATGTGTGGCACTGCAGCAAGTTGAGCTTCCCAACATCACTGAAACAACAGTGACAGCTGTGTTTGGAGGGGGTTTGTGCTACTTTGCTACAGGGAGTCTTTCCATTTGCTTCAGCCAGTTTGAGAGGGAGCCTTTGGTCTAGGAAATATCTTCTGCAGCACAGGCTTTCATATAAACCAGCCAGCAAACCACGGGGAATATACACAAACACAGGGAATAAAAGTGAATTGGGAATTTGAAACTATCACTATTTCCAAATCCTCTTCTAATGTGACAGAGAAGGAGAACTCAAAATGCCCTACCAAGTCTTTGTTGCACAGTGTGTTTGGAAAGCCACACAAACCGACCACGCAGAACTGTCAGCCTGCTCCTGACCCTCGCCAGCCTTGTCCCCAAAGAGCCTCATGTAGGTGCTTAAAGAGTGGCTGCAGATAACTTGCTGCAGGGGGACACACAAACCCTTTCTGTGGCAGCCCCTGGATCCAGGCAGCCCCACGGGATAATCCATCCCTGCAATTCCAGGTGCTGGCAGGCCCACGGCGAGCGACTCGTGCCCGTGACCCCTCCAGGAGGACACTCCAGTTTGAGAGGTTTTAATGCCACCATGTTTCTTTACAAATTGCTCCCATTTGAGAGTAGAAAAATTCCACTCCACAGGACATAAAGTGTTGATTTGAGTGTTAATTATATTTTCCTATCAGAACATAAGCTCCAGTTTATAAGAACATGGGTGTCCTTAAAATATGTCGTAATAAAAAATTGAAAACAGCTAGTGTTCTTGAATCAATTTTCACATTTATAACTTTAAAGAATAGTTCCCTCTTCTATCTCATTTTGTCAGCTCTGTATGGCTTTGTGCTCGTCTTGTCATTTCATCAAAAATATGTCAGTCTGTAATTTGCAATGTTTCTTTCAATTAAAAACAAAATGCCCCAAAATAACAACAATGAAAAAACAACAAACCAGAAGCAAAGTCCCAACAATGTATTAAACTATGTAGGCATAGCAATTTGAAAAAAAATATGTATAATTTATTTTATCAACTCTAGAGAAAACTGCAAGGATTCAAACTATAATTGTGAAGATAATATCCTATTGCTGTTAATGGCTGCTGTCAGTGGCATATACATTACTTCTAATTTTCACAGCTCATTTGCATCATAAATGAAACACAGAGAATCCTGTGGAAGATACTGTAGATATCACATTTATCATAATATCTGAGGGGTTTCTTTGGAATCACAGAAATTGAACCTTACATATATATGATTTACTTTATTGGATTGCAAAATTTCAACTCTTTCCAAGGTCATTACGCTAATGGGAAGCACGAGGTTCAAAGATGCTGACTATAGACTTTGCAGAACCTCTCCAATACCTTCTAAGCACTCATTTCTAATTCCTAAAATTACTGACTTCTTATTTTTAAGCTTCTCCAAACTCCTGCAAATCCCTGGAGCCTGTAGCAGTCTTCCAAACCTCTAGCAGTACATTTACTTTCTTCTGAGTTAACTACTAGACCTAATTAAACAACACTGTCTCATCTGAGTGGATGATATTCTTACAGTCTGAATACAAATTAAAATTCCAGTTCTGTTAACATTCAGGTCAGTTAATCAGAATAAACCTCTTTAAAAACTAGAAGACTAAAGTGATTTCAAAGTCAATCATACTCTTAACTCCTTTTTAAGGATGTCGTTTGTCATATTCTCTCTTGGTTTCCTTTAAATAATAATAATAATAATGATAATAATAATGAAAAGAGATCACAGTTTTCAGATCAGCTTAATTCAATGAAAGAAAAATAGGAAATTTTACATGAAGGGTTGCTGAAGAGCTTCAGTTTCCAAAGGGCAGGCATGCAGTCCTGTGTGTTGGAAATTGCACAGACAGTTGCCAAAACAGCATGTGCAAATTAGACATCGTTCACATAATGAACTTGTTAGAAGACTAATTCAAGATTTGCATGTGGAAATCCGAACGGGGAACTACAATATTCCTTGTGAATGCAGATGTGTCTATTAGCCTGTGTATTTTAGCAGATGTTATTTTGAAAACAAGATCCCAGGTCCTCACAGTGCAGAAATTAATAACCAGAGACCGCAGTTTCATGGAGGGCTTTTCTCTGACACAGGACACGATGCTGCAGAACCAGAAATGTCGAGTTTTCCTCTCACCCTCATAACACATTTGCTGCGTGAGCTCAGGGAAATTATATTCCTTTTACCTACCTTTGTTTACCTATCAGTGAAATGGCTTTAATATTCTTTATCTGCCATCGCAGGCGCACTGTCAGACTCAATTAGTGTTTGTAATTCTCTTTAAGCTCTGCAAATGATCGCATGTTTTGGAACAGAATTCCAACTTGAATTGTTTAACCCAACCATTTTCTTACGGCAAATGCTAATCACTTGGCAATGTTTTTCTGCTGTTAAGGGGGGGGGAAGAGTGAGAAGGAAACAGCCAGAGATCCAGGTATGTTGGCAAAGTTGGAGGTAGGCTGGGCCTCCATAATTGGAGTTGGCACTTGGGTGAGCAAGGAGGCTTTAGACGAGGGTGCACAGCACAGTGCAGGAAGCAGAAGCTGCACTTTCATCCTCCAAGCAAGAAAACCATTTGGTTTGGTGTGGTTGGGATCATATCCCTCCCACTAATCCTTCAAATGGTGAGTTTCAAAATGTGCATGCCACGGGTGCTGGGGTTTGGCAATGCAAAGAGGACAAATGTAAGGCTTTCCTTAGCATTCAGTTTGCATATTGCTAAAATCCATATACCTGGCTGCCCAGGGTTTAGGCCCTGTAATCACTCTTCGGAAAGTGCAATGCTATTTTCAGCTTTATCTTCATTTTATTCTCATCAAAAATAATTGCTGTGATTTAGAGACTGTCTAATGCCCTGTCGTTATCTCCAAATCTCTAGTAGTTTGCTGGCATCCAGGAGTGAACCTAAAAGCTGCAGATTTTCAAGTTGCAGCATGTTAATCTCTTTCAGTATGCAGAACGATCTCTCTAATTGAAAAGATGATGACTGCAGCCAGGTTTTATATGGATGTTTGCATTTGAAGTCAAGTAAATGCTGGGAAAGGAAAAAAAAAACCACACCACAAAACCAAAATAGTATTGATGCAAGTATTGGTTTCGAATTCAATAACCACATGTGATTTGGCCTCTCCATAAAAACTGAAGGTGAATATTATTCAAATCACATTGTAGGGAAAGAAATTTGTATTCAGGCAGACTGGAGTATCAGGCCAGTGAAATCTTGATTTTGTCTAAGACATTAGCAAACCTTTTGTTGACTTCATTCAGACATAACTGCTGGATGGTTTGTGCCTTAACTTGCTATACTGACACAGAAGATGTAAAGCAAGGTGCTAAGCCTGACTCAACTCTGATTGAAAATTAACACAGATCTTAATTTCTGACTGGGCAGTCAGCAAGAAAAGCAAGAGGAAAATGTATTTTACAATGAAATCCGTAAGATGCACTTTGTGTCCATCGCTAATTAATTTATTTCTTGTACTTGTTAAGTGGGCCCTTCCTATGCTTTCTGTTCTCTCCCCTTCACAGAAGATGTCTCCTAAAAGATATGCAAAAAACTAGAGCCTAACCCCTCCTAAAAGAAGCGCCTGGTCTCTTGCACAAGTTCTGTGGCACGATGCAGCTCTAGGTAATGACTCCATAGCGTGTCCAGCCTGCTTGTTGAAACACCCAGAGATGTTTGTGTGTGACTTCTGGTTCTCAAATCCAGCCAGGGAGGAAACCTTCCCAAGAAATCTCATATAAGCAGTAAAAGAGAAACTCTATAATATGGCTTCAGAATGGGGCTACACATCACACATTCATGTGGTTTCATTTACTCTGCTCCTACTCCTGCTCTCAGCTGGTTGGCAATACCCAAGGGTGTGGTTTGCGTGTGAGATTAGACAGGTTGAGAGGCAGGCTTTTATCATTGTTCCTGCAGTGCATATGATTTTTTTTATGCGTTCCTACTTGTAATTTTATCACTTGGTTACTATTTCACAGTGGTTTTTACGGCAAGTTTTACTACAGGAGTCTTGTGGGTATTGGCGTCAGCAGGCGGAGAGCAGGATTCTGTGGCTGCAGCCCGTGATAAACAGGGACTGAGGTGGCCAGTGGAAGTTGGTGTTTTCCATCTGGGAAGTCTGTAGGTTGTGATGAAACCTCAAAAGATGCCTGCTGTCATTTACTCCCAAAGCCATCTGCGTTATTGTTTCATGCAGGTCCTGAAGGAGTTGGTGACACTGCAGCCCGGGCAGAAGGCAAGTGCTTGAAAGAGCTCCCAGGCAGGTTAGTTCTATTATCCGAATTGGGTCACTCATTCCTAATTATTTATAACCTCTCTGTGCAGTGTATTGCACAGCATGATGAGTGCTCTCAAACAGGAAACTCTTGGACATCAAACTTGTGCTGTTTTGTCTCACAGGGAGTCCCTGGGCAGATCCCCCTTGGGCACAGGGGAGCTGCTGCTCCTCCGCTGGGCCTCGGGGCACGGCAGCATTGTGGATGTGCTCCCTCCTGACCTCCACCAGCCTCAAGAATAACATTTGCAGACTCCTTGTATAGCTTCCCATAATGAGGGCTCCCTCATTACCAAGTCTAATTATCAGGGAGTGATTGTAGAGGACACAACCTCGACATCCAGGCTTTCCTGACCCTTTTCTTTGCCCGGTTTCTCTGGATGCCTCACCAAGTCGAACCGGCAGTGTGCAGTTAAACATCCTCACCGAGCATTTTCCTTCAGTCCCACACCAGCAGTCAGTTGGAATCAGTTTGATGAACCAGTGGGCCAGCAGGAGAGGAACACAGTCCTAAAGCCTTCTTGGATAAAATGTCCTAGTGAACTCCAGCAAAAAGAATTGGAGTGGGACCCTGCAGTTAGGGGAGGGGAATTAATGGACATTTGCTGGTTTTATTTTAAGGAAATCAATGGACTTGTTGGAGAGTGGGTGATGGAACACACAGCTGGTGGAATGGATGGCCAAAGATCACTATTTTCCTTTTAAGCAAATCAATGTGTTAATTGGGATTCTGGTGGGATTCTGAAGCTGCTAATGGAGGTGGGGGCCAGGGGAGGATCATTAGTCTTTATTGTAAGCAGTACAGTTACTTAATTGGGGTGTGATTTTGGTGCTGAAAGAGAGAACAGGCAAAGAATGAGAAGTGATTTTTAAAAGCCGTCACTTTAAACTTTCCCTAATGAAATGAATTTGTTTAAAAAGCTAAGGGAAGATATAATTTGTTACTCCTTCAGGTCTTTGAACCTGGGGAGATCTTCATTTTGACGAGACCATTTTTTATAAGGCAGGTTTTTCCAGCTTTCCAACCCATCTCAGGGAGGAATTAAGTCATCCTTGGAAAGTTACTATTTATCAGTGTCTTATGAAGTTGATGGCAACATTCACTACATCAGGTCTTCTCCAGACACCCATATGGCTATAGACACAGTTCCATCCTTTATTTCAACTTGGAATTTTTTATGGTTGCCTGAGTGAAGATGCACAGTTTCATACAGATATTAGGGCGGTACCTCAGAGCCGATTTTTTGCCTAATTGCCAGTTATCCTGTTATCCCACACTATGGAAAGCTCCAGGACAGACTGTGCAGTAAAATGTAGAGTTTGCAGGGAATCAGAACAGTATATGGTTGCCTTCTTTGCACATCAAGGTTGTTGCGTGCACACAGACCAAAAGAGCTAGACCCAAACATTTACGAGACTTTCATATTAATTATAATTTCCTGTCAACTCTTCTGAAATTTTACTTTGTAAACAGAGCTAATTTCTAAAAATCCAGCCCAGGATTCAGGACAGGGCAAATTCCTGCTTGTAACTTCACCCCTGGCTTATCTGCCTGTGAGCAGCTCTGAGCCTGTCCCAGTTCAGGGAGTCCCTCAGTGAACACAGAGCACAAAGATGGAGCAGGTCCATTCCAGCCCTCAGCCTCCCTCATGTTCCCAGAAGCTGGGAATGGGGAGGAGCTGGTTTATTGTCACTGAAAGAGAGAATTTCCCCTGGAGAGCAGGTGGAGACCAGGTGGAGGAATGGCTGGCTGCTTGTGTGGATGCATTAAAGGGTTTCTCATGAAGGGCAAGGAGTTATTTGCTAAATTGTACTGAAAAATTGGGCAAAAACCACTTTAGGGTGGATTCAAAAAGAAACCCCCTGCTCCCCACCCTCTATTTTAACCAAATGAAATGAATCATTTATGATGAGTAAAATCTGTCACTTAGTTTCAAGTAAAAGGTGTCATTTCACTTGTAAGCATTTAAAAGCTAAACCCAGGTACATTTCTGAAAGGTGTACTGTTTCATGTTAAAATGTTGAAAGGGAACATTTTGACTTGCTTAAATTTTAAGAATGAAACAACTTGTTAAGTCAAACATGAATTCACAAAATGTTTCAGTTGACCCAGATCTGTTTTCTTCAGAGCCTGATGTTTTATCAAAATATATCTCCCCGTGCTTGCAATAAATCCCAGGACTCTCCTGTTCACCACACGGAATTAGACCTGAGTTTTTCTCAAGCCCTGCTCAGGGTCTTTGGTCAGAGGGATGTCACTGTGCAAACCAACACTGGACTTCTCACGGATTCACAATTTTTAGACCAGCTCTGCTTTTCCCACTCCAGCTTGTAGTATCCACGTTTCCCATAATGTGATTCCCTAATCGTCGTGCTGAATGTTGAAAGGAAAGCCGGCAGACTTTCTGGTGTTGCTAAAAGCCCTCAGGCCAGGCTGGCAGATAACAGCTCTCTTATTTATTTGTCTAAATAAGCATATAGCATGATGGATAAGCTGTCAAGGAAAAATCAAATCAGTGGGGACATAGCTTCAAGGGAATTACTCACTATCTCTGCCAGTTCTGTTGCACTTCTCTTAAAAAACACAAAAATTAACATAGTTGGTGGTAAGCGCCAGAAATTGCATTTCAAGAATAACAGTTTTATTTTCTGTAGAACATTTCAGGAGGGGTCCTGAACTACAGCACACAATAATCACACAGATAATTTTAGAGAGGTGTTTAGCCCAGAAGTGAAAGCAGAGTATGTATGTGGAACTGCAAATGACTCCACGTAGGTGAGTGACAGGAGGTGAAAACAATTTCATTGTTCCAGATTATCAACTCTTTATATATATATTTGTGTGTGTGTCTGAGAAGAAAGCACGGG
Organism: Lepidothrix coronata; assembly: GCF_001604755.1. Lineage (NCBI taxonomy): Eukaryota > Metazoa > Chordata > Aves > Passeriformes > Pipridae > Lepidothrix > Lepidothrix coronata. The sequence goes on from NW_016690229.1 coordinate 2,614,448, forward strand.
GGTTCCTGAGAACCTGAGAGCTTTTAGCAAACTCATAAAACCAGACACTGTAGGAAATGAACTTGATCCAAAAAAGAAAAGCTACTTTTAGAAATATAGCTCCATGTCTGGCCACAAAGTAATTAAGGTTCTTACAGCTTTCCTGTCCAGATGAGTGGCTGGCACAAAAATAATAATAACTATACAGTAATAACAGCAGTGACTTGTCACTGAAGGGAATAGGCAGCAGTAAACAACTTCCAGCAGAAGGGTCACAGCACAGGAGTGCTGGGAGAGTGTGGTAGGTAAGAGGTAGTGTCTTGGAGTGGATGGGTTTTGGAGGAGATATAAGAGGGGGGAACAGAGACTTCTTGACAAAACAATGCAAAACATCTTGTCTTAGCGTTCAATTCATAACAAGAAGATAACTGAGTCATATTCTTTCCACTATTCAGTGTGTGTGTGACATAAGATGCAAATTCCATGTGTGATTCACAGAGTAAAATGTCAGTTTTACAAAAATCTATGAGAGCCTACGAGCTGGTTCAGGTCAGAACTCAGCCAGTGCAGCGAGATGGCTTTTCTATCTTATCTTTCCATATCCAAAGGCAGAACTCGGGGGTCTGGCACAGACAAGGATCACCCACCTCCTGCAGTTTGTTTAGCACTTCCCAATCTTTCTAGCACAAACGGAAGAAACTTGTCATTTTACAGAACCGGAGCTGCAAAACTCATCCCGTTCAGCTGGAGTTTTCCATGAACACTGATGGGCATTGGACCAAGCCACAGAGGACAGAAAAGGGTTCAAATAAGAACAAAAACTCAAAAAACTGCAGAACATATTTTCCCCAACATCTGCCAAAGTTTTGATGCCTCCACTCAGTGAGTATGTGAGCCACGACTGACTTACAGTAGAAGACGCGGAGAAACTCCAAGTTCAAGTAAGGTGGCATCTCCTGAAAATCCAAAGTGTGAGACTGAAAGTCCCTCAGTATAAATTATTTCTGGACTGGCACATCAAACTGAGTTGCAGTGCAGTTCCACTCTAAGGGAAAACACAAGAGTGATGCCCACTGCCCTTGGATGGAGCATTTTGCTCGGCATTTTCATCCAAGCTGAGCAATTCCCCTCACCACCTTGCCATCTGATGATTTAATACTTTCATGGGCTACCTTTGTTTGAGATGTCACAGTCCCAGATGAACACCCATTTGTTTTGGAAACCATACCAGATCTCTAATTTTGTTTTGTTTTGTTTTTGTTTTTTGGTTTTTTTTTTAATTGCACTGGGAAAAAGAAAGCAAAAAAAAATATTTCTCAGTGAAATAAATTTTAGGTTATTTCTAACTCTGATGCTGAGCAGAAAATGTTCCTTTTTCTCAAGAAAATGTCAATGAAAATGAAAATAATTTTTCTTGTGTTTTCCATTCAAATATTAGTCTTTGAACACATGCACACATATAGATATTTGTTGATTGAACATGTGTTCTGTCTTCCCCTGTTCCCCATAAGCCTATGGCATCATATTCCACAACAGCCCTACCCTGGTGGCATGGGGAAGTAGTTTATCAAAGTAGAGCAGTAAACAGCTACAAATCATGTTAGGAGGAAATGATAAAGTCACACAGCCCCGCCTGCTTTGGCAGTTTTGCCCTGCAAAGATACTTTTTAGGAAAGCTGCTGCTAAGGCCACATTCCTTCAGCACAGAACTGATTCCGAATGGGGATATTCAGGAAACCCACACTCAACCAGCGCAGTCCCAGCCTGGGGCTCAGGCTGTGCATGTCTGAACATCTCTCTGAATGGTCAAGGGCCATGGAGAGAGGCTTGGAACGGCCTCTAAAGTCACAGAGATAGGCTTGGAAGGGCCTCCAAAGTCATCAAGTCCATCTGCTGCTGTAGGCGAGTACAAAAGGGGACATTCAAGCAGCAGCAAGGGCAGTGCTGAGAGGCTGCTTCGCCTTAGAAACCTCGAGTCCACCCGCCTGGAATCACCAAGCAAACCTTCAAGGGTCACTTTATTTCAGCCATTGCAAAGGAAACTATTTCAGGTTGAGCTCATGGACTGCATTAGTAAAGGGCACCCTGTGGAACCCACACTGCCTGGAGAAGCTGATCCACGGCGTTACTTCTCCCTCCTTTTGTTTTTGCTCTTGTAGCTCTTGCTTGGTTATGATTCACCCTCACAGGAGGAAATGAAAGTGCAGTAACTGTTGACTTTTTATCCAGGGAGGCATACAGTTTATGGAGCAAAAACTCCAACAAGAACAGAAGTGGGCTGAACTATAAACCGACTTTGGAAGGAATAAACAAAGGAACAAAAATATCAGCAGCAAAGAGCAACAGCAAGGTTGAGCTCCAGTTTGGTGTGTGGCCATAACTTGTTTGGTTAGAAGCCAAACAAGTGTTTAT